>NC_051182.1:28717372-28802066 GCF_013339695.2 Rhipicephalus sanguineus
CATGCCCACTTCGATAAAAATCGAACGTCATGTCATTTTTGTACTTTCTAAACAACGGGGTTTCTACGTATTGTAGGTTTTAATTTTGAGACCGCAACTGGTAAGACAATGTGTGTCATATGCGCTAGAAAAACATCGCCCGCTTCGAGTGTCTCTTCTTGCACTCAGTATAGTCGATAATGATAACATACAATTTAACTGTAGCAATATTCGCTATAACAGGGCCACCATAGTCAAAGCTTGGCTGGCTTCAAGCTGCACAGTAGCTGAAGGGCCCTGAATTTTTTTTTCTCTAAAGGATCACGCGAATTGGCCTTGCACCACCTACATACCAAGACTCGAAAGCCACATCGTCATCGTCTTCAAGATTGTTCGTTTTTGGCAACGCCGGTCCATCACGCGTTCCGCCACGGCAGCCTGTCCACGGCGTCGCCGGTGTCCCTTTATAGGTAAGGAAACAGATTGTATTAGTTTACTTAAGCTGAAGTCGCGTTCGGCGAGGGCGCACATGCTTGCAGTTACTCAGATTACGAGAGCAACCGATTAGCCGACTCCCGTTTGACAAATGGATGAGCAAGGCCCAAGGTTCATCGTCTGTCATGCATGTGTGATTATCATACACGGAAAATCGAATTACAGCGTAGCCCCCACCCCTCCTAGCGTCACCCATGAGATTGTTGCGTTCTTTTGCTACAAGAACTCACAGGGTCCCTTATGCATTCGCCTAAGATGACTCAATGGCGAAAGCACCCTTTTCTGTTTCTTTTCAGTCGACTGCATTGAGACCCCCCTCACGAAAGCTTTCTAAACCTAGCGTAGTATTGCATTGCCTCCGAGATCAGAGGCATTGCAAGTTTTTGACTCCTAAAGTACCTCCAGGGTCAACTCAACTATGACCGAGCGACGATGTCATTCGATGACGTCATCGTGTGACACCACCTTAAGCGATGTCAAAGTGACGTCGGTATGACTTCATGATGACGCCACATATTTCGGCGATCTGCGGCGTCGTATGACGTCGTTCAGTGAAGTCATCAAGGCATATTTTGCATGACTCGTGTTGAAGTTGACGGTCACGTTCTGTGTTTGACGAAGCATCAAAAACTTTCGCCTCAATGTAGGGGGTGTCTCGGGTAACTCCTTCCAGATATCAAAGCAACGAGCGTATGGGCTACGCGGATAGAATTAGCCCAGTATTGTGGCGAACCATATGCAGCACGTCATGACATGTTATCCAGTTCGCCAATCTGGGTAATCCTTGCTCAATTAACTTTTAAAATAACACCTCCAGCGACAGATCTTCAATACAAAAGTTAAAACGCTTGTTCGGAAACATCAGCTTATCTCATCTATGCAAATTTACAATCAAGAATGCACGGTAATTAACAAAGACTGGTTATTTAATTCTGGTAATAGCAACTCTGGCGATAAATGTTCGTTGCGAAAGCTGTAGCGCTTGTTTAGAACCGTCAAATTATTTGATATATGCTAAGGTATTTGCCCTGTTTGATCTTTTCGCCTTGAGTGTTTCCCAAGGGGCGCGAAATTACAAAAACATACCTGGCGAAAGTTAGCCGAAACACCCTATCCTTGGAAAAGCGAGTGTTTGTGTTTGGTTGTGGCTCCGTATCAAAGCGAGAGCGAAAATCAAACCCAGGCCCTCTGCTAGGAGAGAAGGTGGTGTAACACAGAGCCACGCCAGTGCTTAAAAATGTTTCGCAAAAAACAAAACAAAACAAAAAAGAACTATAGGAATGACATGTAGTACGAGGGCACGTAGGTATTGCCCGAGGGGCTCGTTTCCTGCATAATGCACAAACTAATGAAACCGACAGACATGAAAGCCAAGGAGAGACTTTCCTAAGCTTTCCCTGGCTTAACTGTCTGCCGGTTTCATTAGTTTGTGCAGTGCGCGGAGTCTCATTACCGCCTGCATATAGTATTGCGTGGCTGAAGTGTAGAATCGCACCAGGCGTCGAAACATGAATTGCGAAACGAGTGAAAGAGGTAAAGTACCGCCCATTGGAAAGCGCTCAGGCAAAATTAATGATCGTCATCATCGTAATGATCGTCATTACGGAATTGACAAAATGTGCAGCTATGGAGGTGAAGCTTAGGTAAAAGTTTTATATGGCGAATAAAATTTGCATTTATTTTCCGGAAGTTTGAATTCACGGAATACTAAAAGTCCGGTGCGAGTCAAATCAAATAGTAAGAACTACTGTAAAAATATTGGGAACTTCTATTATACGCAGACTCCCTCTTTTAACGTATCTCCTCCCAACGTCTGTAAGCTTATGCGATCGCAGTTGCACACGTTGTGAAAACCTGACAATACCATGAATATAACTTCAACATCTTTTGCGCAGGTTGAAACGCAACCGGCTTGGGGGGTTCCTTCGTAGGAATTCAATGGAACGCCTTTATGCAGAAAGAGAGGAACCGTCTCTCGGTACCTTCGCCGAGAGGTTTGACGTAGATAAGATTTTCGATCGCGGAGGAGCCGAGCATTTCCGACTGCCCTGCGCAGCCACTACGCCTACAGCTATGAAGAACAATCAAGTCTGTCCGCTTAACGACTACCTTCCCATCTGCAACGAGCTGCTCTTCGACGTCGGCATGGAGCTTCGGGAACAACGCGGATGCTCGTTGTCCTTGGTTTGCTTTCAGCTAAGTGCAGCCGAAGTGGTGCCCCCTCGCGACGCCGATTTGTGCCGGGCAAATACTTTCCTTCGGTGGCTACTCAGAACCCATGTCTGCATCACCGACCTCGTACTCAAAGGTAAATGGGTGACGGCACACAGCCAGGTCTTCTTGGAAGAACTGCCTGAGAACTGCCGCCTGAGAAATCTCAACGTAGAGTTTTCTTTTGGAGAGATCGAGCAGGCCCATTTCGCGACACTACTGCCCAGGCTTCGCTGTCTGGAAGAGCTGAAATGCTATATGTCACCGACATCAGATACTCTTCTGGCTGCCATATCACTGCTTCTGAGAAACACGATGTGCCTCACTTCCCTGGTTTTTTACGCACGTTTCGAAAACTGCCAGCCGCCGCAGCAATTCATTGACGCTCTATCCGCGAACACGACATTGAAGTCCCTTGAGATGTGGGAAAACTGGAATACCGACGAGCCACCAGGTACCCTCGGTGAATACGTGAGCAGCAACCAGTTGCTCACGAGTCTGAGCCTTTTCGGCGAAGAAACGGATCGCGAAGAGTTGCTACTCGAGGAGGCCCTTGTCCGTAACTCTACGCTCACCACGCTTAAAATTGGTAGACATTGTGGTGGTGAAAGAACTGTGCGTTTCCTGACCAGGATAGTTGCAGAATGTACCGGCCTAAAGAAACTCACTCTCGGCGGCTTGCGGGACGAGTATGTCAATATATCAGAGGCAACACTGACCCGCTGCGTAGACGCACTGGCAGAGAACAAAACACTGGAGCAGCTCACTCTTTTATACTCCCTGTGGCATCCAACAAACTGGATCGCCTTTTTTGCGTTCCTGCTAAAGAACAGGCATCTAAAGAAGCTAGAAGTTTTCGCTATGTTCTCTCAGCATTATGAAATGTATCCGCCTGTCCTAGAAGCATTAGCGCAGGCTGACTTATCAGGACGCGTTTCTTTCGGATGTTACACGCACAGAACCACACTAGACCTTATGCATTTTGGGGCCTTCTCAGGGATCGACATTTTTGGAGAGACGGGCGTGAAAATTTCCGCGTTAGAAAGGTTGCCAGCGTTCGATCACTTCACCTATGTTGCGCTGGGTTTAATTGAAGGTGATCAACGTTTGTTCACTTCTGTCGCCATGTACATCCGGACAACGACCGTTCTTAAGAAACTGTGCTTGGTCGTGAGCGCCCCAATGGACGCTGCACCCTTATCGTTGTGGACACTTGTCTTCGATGCTATTTCAGCCAACACCACTATCTCAGCTCTCGTAATTTCCAGCAGCGACAATTTGGTGTATAACGACCACTTTGCTGCCACGATCGGGTTCAGCAGGTGCATCACTCGACTGTTCTACGTAACGAGTAAACCAGAATGGAACCCCACTGGCTTTGTGGTGCGATTGTCGGAGACAATCGACGGCAATTTTAATCTCCTCAACGTCGACTTATGCAACGCTAAAGTGGACGCCGAAGCAAAGCACTGCTTGTTCACAATCAGGGAAACGACGCGAAGGAACTCTGGCCTGGTGGAACGTGCTGCAGCCTTCAAGCTGACTGCTCCTCTCGATTGGTAAGTAGCTGTCATTTGTTTTTTTACCAGGGAAGGGTTTTCTTCTTGTGTCCACCAAGAATTGGCATGCGTAATTTCCGTTATGAGATATACATCGGTAAAAGGGCACGCAGGAGGCTCTGAAAAAAAAAAAAGAAATAAAGTAAAGCCCAGGGGGGGGGGAGGGGGCGTTGGGGGGGTGCAAGCCCTCCCCGAAGTTTTTCAGTTTTGCTTGCGTATATATGCACGCACACATGCAAACGCACGCACGAACATACATAAAGTGTGGTTGAACCCCCCCCCCCCCCGAAAAAAATTTCTGGCTACGCCCCTGGTAAAGCCAGTTCCCCGCGGTGAAAGCTGTCTAAACAGCGAAGGGCTCTCGTGCTAACTCACGCTGCCGATGATGATGAGCGGCTTCTTCCTCGGGCGTACAAGATGTCTTGCTCATCTTCAGAAAGGGCACGGTGTACATAAAGAACCGCTCTTATCACTATATAGTCTGTCGTATTGTGTTCACCACGCCTCTCCTTTTCCCGCCCACCGCGGCCTCGCAGTTCTTACCGCCTCTCCGATGCGACTTTCCGGCTAACCCCACGTAGAAGTACCACTTCGTCCGCGACCTAGAGTTACTGTATATGCTACATTTAAGTAGTATAGTCGTGAGTGCGTCTTTCCAGCGCCGCTAGCAACCATGCGTCGCGGATAAGCTGACGCTCTGGCCATTCATGCATTTCTCGACGCCGAAGCTGCAGCGAGCTCGATTGACACTAGTCATCGACAGCCAATTTAATCACCGATCTTAGACACGCAAAACATGTCGGTCGGTGACGCGGTAGGCACGTCGCCTGCAGAAAGGGAGTGGGGCTGAGCCGCACAGCTGTGGTTGCTATCAAGGAGGTTTAAAAAAATTAAACCTCCTTGGTTGCTATCCAGACCTACGCGCAATTCTGCTACTCTTAGGGTAGCATATTCAGTAAGCCTACCGCCATCGAGACCGTTACGCCATTTATAGGCGTATTTTGTCTGACATGCGACGCGGACACTGACCTGTCTTCAGGTCAGTGTCCTGACCTGACTCAACGACTTTTTAGCGCAGACGCCGGACGCCCCGCGACTCACCGCAAAGACCAACACGCTTTTCTAGGGCCAACGCGTCGTACCAAGTGTTTTTTTTAACAGCGAAGCTTTTCTAGCTTGGCGTAATGTGTCGTGGCTCAAAATTATCGTCATCATGCACCCGCACGCGCTCTCTTCGTCATTTTCTGCTTCTCTCCCAGAACACGGGCGCCGATTTGTCCGGCGTATAGCGAGGGGGAAGCACAAAGCGGGGAGAGATGGGAGGGTTAGGAGGAGGGCGAAGAAAGAAAGAGAGAAAAACATAAATAAAGCACATAGTTATTGATAAATAAAGATAAAATGTTGAGGAAAAATAATTTTCTTATGACGCGGCAGGATTCGAGCCCGCGTACCCACCATCCGGAAGCGAGCGTCTCAACCACTCGGCTATCCAGGCACGCTACAGAACAAAGCATAGCCTTGTATAGTATCGTATAGCGAGGGGGCAGAAAGCGGAAGTGAGAGTGAGCACGACAGAAAGGAGGAGGGGAGAGAGTAAAGCATAGCATACAAAGAAGGACAAATAGAGAGAAAGAAAGAGAGAGAATCAAAGAAAGAGAAACAAAGAAATAGAGAGCGAGGAGGAATAAACGTTTACTGCACGAAACGATATCACGGTGCTGGTCCCGCTTCTATACTAGGTGGGAGGTCTCCTCATTCCAGAAACCCTCTCGCCTTCACTGCCTCTGAAGCAAGGTGTGTGACCGGGCTAGTTGGTATTCCATATTGACGTGAACAGCGCGTGTAATACACAAGGACGAAGAACCGACGAGGACTAGCGTCTCGTCGCCAGGGCCTCTTTGGCCCTGGCGACGAGACGTTGTTATTGGTTCAGGTCCTCTCCTGGGTCATCGGGTCGACGCTGCGGATGTCGGTTTTTAGGGCCGAAGCTCCTTAAGGCGGCACCCATTCGTCCCTCGTAGTCGTAGTAGTAGTAGTGCGTAACCAGTCATAACGCTAGTAACAGATCTTGACCTCCAAGGTGGTGCCGGTGGGAGATTTTTCCTGTGCGTTGTTGAACAATAAAAAATTCGCAGCGTGCGCGTTAACTAAAAGCCGAATTCTTCTGCCTCTCATGCCCCATTAGCAGCCATTGGCATGTTCCAGTAGGAAACGTTAGTAGAAGTAGAAGTGTAAGTGTTAGCTAAAAGCCGACTTCTTCTGTCTCTCATTCCCATTAGCAGCCATTGTTTACCTCCAAGGTAGTGCCTGGTGAGATTTTTCCTGTGCGTGATTAAACAATAAAAATTTTGTTCAAAACGCCGTTGATTGATGAGATAAACCAACGAAAGACGCCAGATGTTTTCTAAAACCAAAACGAAAGAACGCCAGATGTTTCTAAAGCAAAACGAAAAGACGCCAGCTGCTTAACGAAATACGTCAGATGTTTTCTAAAGCAATGGTTTTCTAAACAATGAAAATTCACAGCGTACATGTAAAATTAAAGTGAGCTGCAAGTCGTCATAACTCATCGAACCTTTAGTATAAACGCGCCCGATCTCACGTCGGTGATGATGTACTGGGCAGAATTCACGGAAGATTCACGGTTTACCGATGAACCTCCGCAGCTTCGCCCACTCATCATCATTCACTCCGTGGATATGCTGTGATTTTTCTTAACGCTCTCGCATTTTAATTACAATGTCTGTTCTCTGACAAAAATTTGGAGGCAGAAAGGAACGAGGAAAAGAAATGACAGGACTGGTGCCAACTAACAACTCATTTATTGGAATTCACTTTAACAATGTGCTTGATTGGGCTGGTTGGTTCTGCATGGTAGACGACGAATAGAAACAGCGCTAGACACGGGACGAGAAGAGGACACATACACGGCGCTGAACTAACAACCAATGTTTATTGCAAAAACGAGTGCAATATATAGGACACAGGTGTCTGCGCAGAAACACGGAACATACACCAAAGTGCACACCCATGTGATAAGGCCAAACTGCAAACATTATCAAGAGCCTGTAAAATCAGTGGACCTCAGATATCTAATTTCACAGCCATGAAGCGAAATTTTACTCGCACGTTATGACAGAAGTCTCATGGCTAAGCTTCTCCAGACAAGCACTGTTAAGGTGTTCCGCTATGTAGACGACTTTTTAGTTGTTTACCAATTTGATGAAACTAACCCTCGACGAACCACTGGTGATATTTTTGACGTATTTCGGCGTGAAATGGAGCGACTAGAATTAACTTCTGAGTGTACGTCTGACGACAGGCTACGATTCCTGGATCTTGAAATGCATTTTTTGTCTGACCATGTCTGTTGGCGGTACGAGCCACGGTCAAAGAAAAGCCTTCTTCCTTTCACGTCCGCGCATTCCAAATTGGTCAAGCGAAGCATCGCTCATTCCTGCCTAAAGGCAGCCTTAACTCGCTCTTGTCACCACCAGGTCGACAGCAGTTTTACGTACCAAGTGCACCGTCTTCAACAAGCAGGCTTCCCTCTGCCCATGTTAACCTCCATCGCCGAGACTCTCCTTAAGTCGCTAAGAGTGCCCAATAACAGACAAAGCCATAGCCAACGTATCCCGCCTCACTCTAGCACGGCGGTTATTCCCTACGTACATGAGGTTTCGCACAGGCTAAAGAAAGTTGCAGGCAAAATTGGTGTAAGAGTTGTTTTCTGCGCACGCGGCAAGCTGGCCGGGCTGTGCCGCAGGGTTAACAGTGATGGACCTAAGAAACAAGCATGCACTAAGAAACACGCTACGCGCTATGTGGAATGTGTTTCAGCTGTTGTCTATAAAATACCATTCACTTGTGGGCGCTGTTACATCGGCCAAACAGGCCGATGCGTAAATGATCGGCTGAGGGAGCACTCTTATGCTCTGAAAGGCTCTGTTCCTAGCCGCCTGGCTGACCACTGTAAAAATTGTGGTTGTCGGCCGATTCTCGATAAGTGTGTGGTCATGGGGCGCTATAGCAAGCAGCGCGAACGCGAGATTAGCGAAGCCTACCACATTCAACAGCATGATGTTTCTTGTGTTAGCGTACCCTCAATTTCGCTTCATGGCTGTGAAATTAGATATCTGAGGTCCACTGATTTGACAGGCTCTTGATAATGTTTGCAGTTTGGCCTTATCACATGGATGTGCACTTTGGTGTATGTTCCGTGTTTCTGCGCAGACACCTGTGTCCTATATATTGCACTCGTTTTTGCAATAAACATTGGTTGTTAGTTCAGCGCCGTGTATGTGTCCTCTTCTCGTCCCATGTCTAGCGCTGTTTCTATTCGTCGTCTACCATTGGAATTCACATTGCATCCCAGGCAGTGCTGGGCAGTATCGAAGATACATGTATCTTCGATACTATCTTAGATACTCTTTGTGTATCTTGTATCTGTATCGCGATACGTCTCGCAAAACAAGTATCTGTATCTGTATTTCCGATACATTGAAGAATGTATCATGTATCTTAAGATACAAGATACTGCGGTCGCACCACCACCGTGCGAAGCAATAGACGTTGGCCGAGCTCCGCTTCTCAAGCTGATACTGCTGCTACTAAGTCACCAGAATAAAACTAAAGGCAGTGACATTATTTTATTAGATGCGAAGTATCTTATGGCGGAGTTCAATCCGGTGGTGGTGGTGGTGGTGTGCGGCGTGACCGCCCTTACTGTGCATGCGCATACCCTCTTTAATCACCCTCTCCCCTCCCCCTCTCCACCTTTCCTCTCCCATCCCCCTCTCCACTTCCCCTCTCCACTTCCCCTCTCCCCTCCCCCTTTCCACTCTGAAAGGTGTTTTCGGCATGTCTAGCCCTCTGAAACGCGGGCTAGACATGCCGAAATTCTCTCCTGCGCAACGCCGCAATGAGCACCAGCGCATGCGCGTCCCCTCCCCCTCTCTCTCCTCTCCTACGCTGCCCCCTCTCGCACGCCTGCTGACTGCGTTCCCCGCTCGCCCTGTGAGAATTAACGGCCAGGCTAAGGGAAGACAAAACGCGCGTAGCGTTCCTCTTCGAGTTCCACGACGCGAGGTCGGTAGCATGCCCAAAGAACGCCAACGGAACGCGATCGTGCAAGTGCTCCGGCTTCGCATCGCCTCATGGTCCCCTTTAGCGGGAAATGGTGTAATTTCTCTACGCAAGAGTTTTCCAGCGAGGATAGGCGATAAGCTCTAAGCGTCCCGATGTATTGGTTGAGCAGAGCTACGAAGTGGCGGTCGCGTCGTCTCGACAGACAGGCGCGCGATCGTCTGCGCCCAGCTGAATTTTTGTTTAATCGTTTATTTTTTTTTTATGTTTTGTCAGTGCCATGACACTTGGCACTTAGCCACTCTCCTGTGCCGCGTACTAGAAAGCGTGCGGCGTCTTTCGCACACATCCTGATGCCGCTGTAAAATCATTATCGAAGTTCGTCTTGTGTGGTGCTTTGTTACGAAGTCTGAAGAATGCAAGTATGGCGGGTTGTTTTGCCTCTCGTGGCTTTCACACATCGGCGATTTGAAGGATCTCGTGGATGTAAGTTTGCGTTACGTGCAATGAGATTGACTTATATGCAAATAAGATTCTAACAGCTATAGCTACAACGGCGCCGATGCTGGATTTAACAGAACAAGCATTCAACTAACAGACGCTATCTTGGCGTAGGTCAGTTTTTCCTTTATTCAGAGTTTTAAAATCGTAATTTGATTGTTAGCAGAAGTTTTTTCTTAGCTGCCCTTCTTTTCCATCCCATACATTACCTATGCCTCTGTAAAAACTGCGCGAAAAACGTGGACAAAGGGAGAACCGGACGACACAAGCGCATCCGGTTCTCCCTTTGTCCACGTTTTTCGCGCAGTTTTTACAGAATGCATTACCAACTCGCCCAACAGTCTGTTCTTCTATGCCTCTGTATTGTTTTTTTCTGCCGTCTGCTTACTGCAATATGCCTTTAACGTGCTGCCAAGGTAAGCTCTCTGCTTCATTCCTATTAACTGTCTGCGTCATTTCTGCTACTGTTCTTCTTCAAGTGGTATATAGGTTTACATATTTATATTCCACTTGAATTTACTGTTATGTAAAGGCGATGTTGAAAACAAATATATAATAATCTGGGCGCGCCTGGAGTATACAGTAACGACAATTCTGCTTACTGCTACGTAATATAGCAAAATTGAGTCTGCATTATAACACCGTAAATTAGTAGGCGGCATCTTAAATACGTTCGCGAAGGTATTGGAGAAACACTGTTATAACAAATGCTCCGTTTTTCTCATGAGCGTCCCAAAGAGTCGGTTTACGCCATTTTCCATGGGCAGTGAATTTAATTGTCGTAGCTATTAGGGGTTACCCTCCGCGGTGGTCTAGTGTTTGTGGCGCTTGACTGCTGGCCCGAAGTTCCTGTAGCGGGATTTCGATGGAGGGAAAATGGTAGAGGCCCGTGTGCTTATGTGTAGGTTTTAGAACCCCAGGTGGTCAAAGTTTCCGGAGCCCTCCATAGAGTGTCTTTCATAATCATATTGTGGTTTTTCGACGTAAAACGCAACAATTATTTTTAGCTCTTGGGGGTGATTTCTGTATCGTGTTTCTATACTTATTCGCTGTGTTTGATACGGAACCGCTTTTCTATTTTATACTTAGATATATTTGTTTTCGTTGCTTAGGCTTCCCTGGATTCTTTTACTGTTGCTAATCATCAGGTAATCGGATCTATAAGTGACAATAGTGTGAATAGCGGCGGTGTCCTGCAGCGCTTTACGCAACTGTAAAATACGTCTGAAACGTTTCTCGACTGCACATGTTCTTGGTAACGTACAGTGGTCAACTCTCATGTCTATAACGCCGGAGCGTCGTGCTCGGAACTGCATGAGCGACATCTACAGTTTGAAACAGGTCACCTCAGAGCATGCGCAGTGTCACTGATGCGCTCGCGATGTAATTTCCGTCCCTGTTACCGCCGTGGCCGCGACAACTGATTTCGCCGTCAGAAGCGCTGTCAACCGTATAGCGCCTAAAAAAAAAGAGAGAGTGCAATCACCGGATCGGCGTGTTTTATACTGCCCACTTATTCTCAGTTCGCAGTATCATATCATACCGACAATGCGCCGGACAATGGATAAACTTATAAGTTGACGCAAATCTGCTGCTGGGACAATGTGACCGCGATCGGCAAATCAACACGCAGCATAGCTTTCATCGCGCGCTGACAACGGTTCGCTTCGCTATAGAGTTTCCTACAATACTTACTAGAGGGAACTCTGGCGCTAGTGTCTATGGGAGCTGCAAGGCATCGCGCTTCAGCCAGCATTAGAATCATGGGTAGTACACGGATTTGTCTAAACTTCGTTCTTTCGGCTCCGTTTGGCTCCGCATCGCCTGCATCCGCTTTGTCGCAAAACGAAGTTCAGCAAAAATCAGCAGTTTCACTTCACCACTTTAACTTCTTTAGGCTCACCGATTCAAATATGGTCACGGAGTTCACAACGATTCATTCTTTTATCCGAAAGAAAACCAAAACATAGCAATAAACAAAGCCACAAGTGCGTTCGAAGCCCACAAGCACGAAGACTAGGCAAATCCGTGTACTACCCATCATTCCCATGGTGGCTGAACGAGCGCAGCGCCAGAGTTCCCTCTAGGGCATTTTATGAAACTCTATGCGCTTCGCTTCGCTTCGTTTTCTTTTTTTTCTTTTTTGTTTTTGTGATAAACTGTTGACAGTGCTTGCAACGGCCGAAGCAGTTGTTGCATTCGCGGTGATAACCAACGATCGAAAATGCAAGGTAGGCGCATCAGTGGGGCTGCGCATGCTCTGCGGTGCCCCGTTTTCAACTGTAGATGTCGCTTGTGCAGTTCGGAGCACGACGCTCCGTCGTTAGAGTTGACCACTGTACACCTGTCCGGTGATCCATTATTGCGAAAACTGTAATATGTTTACCTGCAAGGTAGAACTCCACAGCGGTATTTGCACCATCGTGCGGAGGCTTCTTATCGAAGTTCATATGGTTAGTTAATAACCCGCTCGCTGGTCAGCAAGCAGAGCAGCGACTCCCATTCATTACAAAAGCTACAAGCAAGGACCGCTGTCAGCTAAATGTATAAAGAGCTATCATGTTAAGCAGCTAAAACAACGCCAATAAGTTGTTTCGGAATGGCAGATATATATCCTGGGCAAGAACTACAAAACTTTTGAGATACTAAGAGTTTTCATTCAAATGAAGCACAATTGATCGTAGTTAATAAATTTTCAAGCGAACATTTATGTGCATAGGCGTGTAATGCTGCATTATATAGATATATATTAACAAATTTGAGAATATATCATCATCATCATCATCATCATCAGCCTGTCTACGCCCACTGCAGGGCAAAGGCCTCTCCCATGTTCCGCCAATCAACCCGGTCCTGTGCTTTCTGCTGCCACGTAATACCTGCAAACTTCTTAATCTCATCTGCCCACCTAATTTTCTGTCTCCCCCTCACGCGTTTGCCATCTCTTGGAATCCAGTCAGTTACCCTTAATGACCACCGGTTATCCTGCCGACGTGCTACGTGCCCGGCCCATATCCATTTCTTCTTCTTGATTTCAACTATGATGTCATTAACCCCCGTTTGTTCCCTGACCCACTCTGCTCTCTTCCTGTCTCTTAAGGTTACACCTATCATTTTCCTTTCCATCGCTCGCTGCGTCGTCCTCAATTTAAGTTGAACCCTCTTTGTAAGTCTCCAGGTTTCTGCTCCGTAGGTAAGTACCGGTAAGATGCAGCTGTTATATACCTTCCTCTTGAGGGATAGTGGTAGATTACCCTTCATGATTTGATAATGCTTGCCGAATGAGCCCCAACCCATCCTTATTCTTCTAGTTATTTCACTCTCATGGTTCGGCTCCGCGGTTACTACCTGTCCTAAGTAGACGTACTCCTTTACAACTTCCAGTGTCTCGCCACCTATCGCAAAGCGCTGTTCTCTACCAAGATTGTTCCACATTACTTTAGTTTTATGCATATTAATTTTCAGACCTACTCTTCTACTTTCCGTATCCAGTTCAGTAATCATGAGCTGCAATTCGTCTCCCGCGTTACTCATCAATGCAATGTCATCAGCGAATCGTAGGTTACTGAGATACTCTCCATTAACTCTTATCCCTAGCTCTTCCCAATCTAGGGCCCTGAAAACCTCCTGTAAACACGCGGTGAATAACATTGGAGAGATCGTGTCTCCCTGCCGTACGCCCTTCTTTATTGGGATTCTGTCGCTTTCTTTATGGAGGACTATAGTGGCTGTGGATCCGCTGTAGATTTCTTCCATTATGTTCATATAGGCTTCGTCGATGCCTTGATTCCGCAGTGCCTGCATGACTGCTGATGTCTCCACCGAATCAAATGCCTTCTCGTAATCTATGAAGGCTATGTATAGGGGTTGGTTGTATTCCGCGCATTTCTCTATCACCTGATTGATAGTATGAATATGGTCTATTGTTGAGAATCCTGTACGAAATCCTGCCTGGTCCCTTGGTTGATTGAACTCCAATGTCGTATAAATTCTGTTAGCAATTACTTTTGTAAATAGCTTGTAGACAACCGACAGTAAGCTTATGGGCCTGTAATTTTTCAGGTCTTTGACGTCCCCTTTCTTATGGATCAAGATGATGTTGGCATTCTTCCAAGATTCTGGTATCCTCCCCGTCGAGAGGCACTTCGTATACAGGGTGGCCAGTTTCTCTAACATAATCTCTCCACCGTCTTTCAACAGGTCTGATGTTACCTGATCCTCACCAGCTGCTTTGCCTCTTTGCATTCCCTTTAGGGCTTTCTTTACTTCTCCTGTCAATACTGGTGGGATGTCAGATTCCTCTGCGCTATTACTCCTTCTTACGTTATCATCCTGAATGGCTCGGCTGCCGTACAGATCTCTGTAGAACTCTTCCGCTACCTCAACTATTCTATCCATATTGTTTGTGACCTTGCCTTCCTTATCCCTTAATGCATACATCTGATTTTTGCCTATGCACAGTTTTGTCTTCATAGCTTTGAGGCTTCTTCCGTTCTTTAGAGCATGCTCAATTCTCTCCATATTATACTTTCTTATGTCGGCTACTTTACGCCTATTGATTAACTTCGAAAGCTCCGCCAGCTCTATTTTGTCTGTTGCATTTGAGGCTTTCATAGCTTGACGTTTCTCAATGAGGTTTTTCGTCTCTTGGGATAGCTTACCAGTGTCCTGTCTAACAACTGTACCCCCGACTTCCACTGCACACTCCTTGATGATACTAGTCATATCATTGCGTCAACGCTAAGGACGGTTTCCTCGGTTAAAGCCGCGTACCTATTCTGAAGTGAAACTCTGAATTCCTCAACTTTCCCTCTCAGAGCTAGTTCATTAATCGGCTTCCTGCGTATCAGTTTCTGCCGTTCCTTCCTCACGTCAAGTTGAATTCTAGATCTTACCATTCTATGGTCACTGCATCGGATCTTGTTAACTACTTCCACATCCTGTACAATGCCCGGGTGGCCGCACATTATGAAGTCTATTTCATTTTTAGTTTCGCCATTAGGACTCCTCCACGTCCACTTACGAGTAGCCCGTTTTCTCTAGAAGGTATTCAAGATGCGTAAATTATTGCGTTCTGCAAACTCTACTAGTAACTCCCCTCTGGCGTTTCTAGAGCCGATGCTATATTCCCCAACTACATGATCTCCAGCCTGCTTCTTGCCTACCTTTGCATTAAAGTCGCCCATCAGTACAGTATACTGTGTCTTTACCTTACTCATTGCTGATTCTACGTCTTCGTAGAAGCGTTCAACCATTTGATCATCATGGCTGGATGTAGGCGCGTAGGCCTGTACCACCTTCATCTTGTACCTCTTATTAAACTTAATTACGATACATATCACCCTCTCATTAATGCTATAGTATTCCTCTATATTGCCACTATCATTCAATGGGCGCTTCGTTTCAACTAAATACAGTTAATGAGTTTTCAGTGGCTTTCATCTGCGTTCTAATCTGAAATATGTACCATTTGATGCACGTTGAGGCCCATTTTATTACCATGTTCAGCGTAAGCACGTGCTGTAAACGTAAGTTCAAACGGGAACTAAATTCATCTACAAGAACATTGAAGGCGTTTTATGATGTCAGATAGTTTGTAACGGTGGCCTAGTTTCCGCTCAATCTTGTCCATTCGCGTCCGCATCACTCTTAAAAGCCGACAAAGCACCGTTCTTTTTTATGTCTTTACAAAAGGTTTTCCAGGTCAGCTTTTTTTTTCTTGCTTATTTAGGTTTGAGTGTACACTGATTCTACCTATCACCCGTAACTAAATATTTGCATCACTCGCATCGTCACATACAGGTACACCGCCAACGCGTTGGAGAAAGTCTCACGGCGTCCAACGCTAGTGAGAGAGCTCGCCGAGAAAGAGGGTATGGCCGCAGACGAAGTCGCCAGCACGATCCGAAGTCGTCTCAGGAGCGTCGAAGGGCTGCATGACTTTATGCGACTAACCGGCGTCGTCAAGGAACACGTGACGTGTGCTCGGCCAGTCGATAGGCGTGGCGTTCAACTGCAGGACCTGAACGCCTACTGCTGGCGCATAGTGAGGCGATACCTGAGTTTTGATGACGTGAAACGCTTGACGGTCGCCATGTCGGACAACTCCACGCCTGGCTGAATCCTATGGAAGTGACGAGCGAGCCAAAGGCAATCAAGAGATTATGCTGCTAGCGGTAATGATGTGGTGGTGGTGACCGTAGGTGAGGTTAGCGTAGCGGACGTGGCCGTCAATTGCTCCACCTGAGAGATTTAAATTTCCTTGCTTTACATATCCCCGCGTATCACTCGGGCCATTCTCTCGCAGAAATGTTAAACAGCGCCTAAACCACCGACAACATTGCTTTAACTTTGAAGTAAACAGTGGTGCCTCGAGTTCAGAATGACGTCACTATCAATTCCAAACGTGGCGGCGCTACACGCCGTGCACGGAATGCACCAATCAAAGACGCGAATGAAGGAGAAAAGAGGGCGTAAGCGCTAGACTGAGGAGGACGCCGCAGTGGGTCGCTACCTTGCAAACCCCTACCACTGTAAGTCGAGAGGTCACATGACTGTTTGTGCGACTCGCGTTGACGCCGACATGAGTTTTTTAAAGGTCAACCGAAGAATAAGGCATTGAGGCTTTGGCCTTAAAAGCCCGAAAATTTTTCCTGTGGGCGTGTCATGGCACGCTACCTTAGGAGCGTGGGTTTTCTGCGGCGGCGTAAGCACCCCCTCCCCTCCAACGTTTGTCAGTCTGCTGAAAGATGCAGAGCAAGTTTCACGCCTCATTAAAAGTTTTAGGGGCGAAGCTCCTCTTAGTCTAACCTTGTCACGTCTCCGTTGTCCGGCGTAACCACCTTTGCAAACTGCCCACTACTTCGTCTTTGCAAACATCCCACTACGATCCATCACCGATCCATTACTTCACCGACCATAAAGCCGTTATAATGAAGGGGGAACGGAAGCCACCTTTGCAAACTGCCCACTGCTTCGTCTTCGCAAACATCCCATTACGACTCATCACCGATCCATCACTTCACCGACCATAAAGCCGTTATAATGAAGGGGGAACGGAAGCCACGTCTAGCTACCACTTATGATTACTGGGCTATCGCTTTGATTACTGCTGGGCGAAACCACTGAAGATTTCACGGTGTAACCATGATTGCTTCAGGAGCTTCGCCCAAGCTTTTCATCATTCACCCGTGGATATGCTGTGAATTTTTTTATTTGAGTTATTCGCCTAACAGCTGCATTCACTGGAACATCTTAGCCACCTCGAGCAAACGCCAGTGGGTGTTGTATCAGTTGGCATGCTTTGTGCGGAAAGGACGGAGCTTATCCTTGTAAGGTCTCCATATATATCTTCAAATCACAATTAGTGAAAGCCAAACTAACCAAACGCTTCGGGCATCAGTTACACTGAGGCACGCATAACGTCTCATGCCTGGTCCGTGAAAGCAGCGACAGGCTTTAATATTGTGGTTTATTTGTGTTCAAGAAAGCCACCTTCTTTAAATGTTTTATTATGTCATTTGTTGGCACTTAACGGCCTTTAACTTTCACAGTGATGCATTCATTCTCTCGTTTGTCCTCTGAGCGTAGTTTGGCGCTCAAGGGGAGCTCATCCGCAGTCGAAGCCGCACTCATGTAATGTGAGTGCCCGCAGCATCAAGCGGCCGCTGCTGCGGGTTTTTCAAGCGGCTGATCCCAAGACAAAGCTTGCTGAACCATGACACCGGGCTACGCATTTGTTGGCGTGGAGATGCTGATTTGTGATTATGTCACGTACAAGTATTTTTAGCAACTTATATCCGAGTTTGAGCCCATAACGAACGACGCGGCCGCTAGGCTGGCATGGTCACATTTGATGCACTATAACTTGTTAGCAACCAAAATAATGCAACTTTTTTTTCTGTACAATGGTAGATGACGTCCTTGACTTCAATCAGAGGGATTTAAAAAAAAATTAAAAATGGCCTTTTTGAGAAAATTATTTTCAAAGTTCGGCGTTGTTGGTAAATCACTTACGTTTCAGCCCAATTATCAAGTGAAACGGAGCGCGACAAAACCACGCAAATTATTTTAAAAGAGAGCGAAAGTATGAAAATTAATATGTACCGATTTTTATTATCCTCACTTTAACTTGCTTGCAGCAATAAATTCCTGAAATACAGGTATTTTGTGCGATTTGCCAAGTTTGTGATTTTTTTCTTCAAAGGTGCTTCGACAAGCAAGAAAAATAATAGGCTCATAAGGTTGTATTTCACTTGTTCTTTAAGGGGAATAAATATTGTGACGATGAAGTGCACCGTTTTTTCCCTAGGTGCGCTCAAAATTCAGAAATTGCGAAATTGGCGGAAAAGCGTTTCTTGCGGCCAAAATTTGTATATTTTTTTTTCAGGCGAACAAATTTTTTTTCGCGAAACTAACTGCGAAACCATTGTTCCGGGTGTAATGCCTAGACCTACAGTAAATTTCATCAGAATCGGGAATGGTGACCGGGACCTCGTGTTCGATCTTATCTGGACACACCCAGCATATAAAGAAGGAGAAATAGAGAGAAAGAAAGAGAGAGAATCAAAGAAAGAGAAAGAAAGAAATAGAGAGCTAGGAGGAATAAACGTTTACTGCACGAAACGATATCGCGGTGCTGGTCTCGCTTCTACACTAGGTGGGAGGTCTCCTCATTCCAGAAACCCTCTCGCCTTCACTGCCTCTGAAGCAAGGTGTGTGACCGGGCTAGTTGGTATTCCATATTGACGTGAACAGCGCGTGTAATACACAAGGACGAAGAACCGACGACGACTAGCGTCTCATCGCCAGGGCCTCTTTGGCCTTGGCGACGAGACGTTGTTATTGGTTCAGGTCCTCTCCTGGGTCATCGGGTCGACGCTGCGGACGTCGGTTTTTTTCTTAACGCTCTCGCATTTTAATTAACAATGTCTGTTCTCTGACAAAAATTTGGAGGCAGAAAGGAACGAGGAAAGGAAATGACACGACTGGTGCCAACTAACAACTCATTTATTGGAATTCACATTGCATCCGAGGCAGTGCTGGCCAGTATCGAAGATACATGTATCTTCGATACTACTTTAGATACTCTTTGTGTATCTTGTATCTGTATCGCGATACGTTTCGGAAAACAAGTATCTGTATCTGTATTTCCGATACATTGAAGAATGTATCGTGTATCTTAAGATACAAGATACTGCGGTCGCACCACCACCGTGCGAAGCAATAGACGTTGGCCGAGCTCCGCTTCTCAAGCTGATACTGCTGCTACTAAGTCACCAGAATAAAACTAAAGGCAGTGACATTATTTTATCTCTACGCAAGAGTTTTCCAGCGAGGATAGGCGATAAGCTCTAAGCGTCCCGATGTATTGGTTGAGCAGGGTTACGAAGTGGCGGTCGCGTCGTCTCAACAGACAGGCGCGCGATCGTCTGCGCCCAGCTGAATTTTTGTTTAATCGTTTATTTTTTTATGTTTTGTCAGTGCCATGACACTTGGCACTTAGCCACTCTGCTGTGCCGCGTACTAGAAAGCGTGCGGCGTCTTTCGCACACATCCTGATGCCGCTGTAAAGTCATTATCGAAGTTCCTCTTGTGTGGTGGTTCGTTACGAAGTCTGAAGAATGCAAGTATGGCGGGTTGTTTTGCCTCTCGTGGCATTCACACATCGGCGATTTGAAGGATCTCGTGGATGTAAGTTTGCGTAATGCGCAATGAGATTGACTTATATGCAAATAAGATTCTAACAGCTATAACAACAACGGCGCCGATGCTGGATTTAACAGAACAAGCATTCAACTAACAGACGCTATCTTGGCGTAGGTCAGTTTTTCCTTTATTCAGAGTTTTAAAATCGTAATTTGATTGTTAGCAGAAGTTTTTTCTTAGCTGCCCTTCTTTTCCATCCCATACATTGCCTATGCCTCTGTAAAAACTGCGCGAAAAACGTGGACAAAGGGAGAACCGGATGCGCTTGTGTCGTCCGGTTCTCCCTTTGTCCACGTTTTTCGCGCAGTTTTTACAGAATGCATTACCAACTCGCCCAACAGTGTTCTTCTATGCCTCTGTATTGTTTTTTCCTGCCGTCTGCTTACTGCAATATGCCTTTAACGTGCTGCCAAGGTAAGCTCTCTGCTTCATTCCTATTAACTGCCTGCGTCATTTCTGCTACTGTTCTTCTTCAAGTGGTATATAGGTTTACATATTTATATTCCACTTGAATTTACTGTTATGTAAAAGTGATGTTGAGAACAAGTATATAATAATCTGGGCGCGCCTGGAGTATACAGTAACGACAATTCTGCTTACTGCTACGTAATATAGCAAAATTGAGTTTGCATTATAATACCGTAAATTAGTAGGCGCCATCTTAAGTACGTTGGCGAAGGTATTGGAGAAACACTGTTATAACGAATGCTCCGTTTTTCTCATGAGCGTCCCAAAGAGTCGGTTTACGCCATTTTCCATGGGCACTGAATTTAATTGTCGTAGCTATTAGGGGTTACCCTCCGCGGTGGTCCAGTGTTTATGGCGCTTGACTGCTGGCCCGAAGATCCTGTAGCGGGATTTCGATGGAGGGAAAATGGTAGAGGCCCTTGTGCTTATGTGTAGGTTTTAGAACCCCGGGTGGTCAAAGTTTCCGGAGCCCTCCATAGAGAGTCTTTCATAATCATATTGTGGTTTTTCGACGTAAAACGCCACAGTTATTTTTAGCTCTTGCGGGTGCTTTCTGTACTGTGTTTCTATACTTATTCGCTGTGTTTGATACGGAACCGCTTTTCTATTTTATACTTAGATATATTTGTTTTCGTTTCCTAGGCTTCCCTGAATTCTTTTACTGTTGCTAATCATCAGGTAATCGGATCTATAAGGGACAATAGTGTGAATAGCGGCGGTGTCCTGCAGCGCTTTGCGCAACTGTAAAATACGCCTGTAACGTTTCTCGACTGCACATGTTCTTGGTGACGTACACCTGTCCGGTGATCCATTATTGCGAAAACCGTAATATGTTTATCGGCAAGTTAGAACTCCATATCGGTATTTGCACCATCATGCGGAGGCTTCTGGTTGAAGTTCATGTGGTTACTTGGCAACCCGCTTGCTGGTCAGCAAGCAGAGCAGCGACTAGCTCCCATCAATACAAAAGCTACAAGCAAGAACAACTATCAGCGAAATGTGTAAAGAGCTGTCATGTTAAGCAGCTGAAACAACGCCAATGAGTTGTTTCGGAATTAAACAGATATACCTTGAACAAGAAGTACAAAACTTTTGAGATACTAACAGAGTTTTCATTCGAATGAAACACAATTGGTCGCAGTAATTCATATTCAAGCGAACATTTATGTGTTTAATGTTGCATTATATAGATAAAAATAACAAATTTGAGAATGTATCGAAGTATCTTAAGATACAATTGGAATGTATCGTATCGGATACAATCAGTGTTGCAGTATCTTGTATCTCTATCTCAAATACTTCTTGCCTGAGTATCTTGTATCGTATCGCGATACAATTTCAAAGTATCTTTTCCCAGCCCTGATTCCCAGGTAACTTCACGCGTATGCATGAAGGATGCAATGAAATTTCCAAGAAATCAGTTGTTAGTTGGCACCAGTACTGCCATTTTTTCTCCTTGTTCCTTTGTGCCTCCAAATTTTTGTCAGACCATGCATCAACCAGGCCAAGAACGCGTTTTGGTCTGTTCTCACCGTTCCTGGGAAGATATAACTGTCAGTCACCTATGGCGCATCCCCGTATACCATGGCCGGTGGTAAACGGGTAGTTGCCACACGTGTCTGGAGGGAAGGGTTTGAGGACGTACGCGACAGGATTTTCACGTTGTTCATGTCATGACCCGACAGTCATATTTGTAAATCCTCTTACCCTCCCATGCCAATTTTGGTCTACACCAAGTTAAGGAGGCCATAACGAGAGCACCCCCCCCCCTTGGCGGCTAGATAGATATATAGATATACGTAGTTAGAAACGCTGAAATTGCCTTGGGTTTGCTAAAAAATGCTTCGCATTTGATAGAGAAATTGGTTGCCAGAGGGGGGCGACGGGCCGGTGCTTCGCTGTGCCAAGCTTTCCGCGGTTCAGTGCAAACTTCCCGCATTTTCCTTTTTAGAGAATGCAGCTTTTGTGTCAAAGTCACAGGAAGGCAATGCGGCAATGGATAAGTTGCGTCAACGCTCGCAAGTGTTGTGTCACACCATTGCTCAAAGGAACAATAATACACCAGACACGTCTTTACATTGTGACACCATTTATTCTCATGGAACCACATTCGATGTATTGAATTCTGATTGTGAAGGGTCGCTGGTTGCAGAAGATGCGGCGTTATGGCAATGAGCAAGAGCTCTTGACGCAGAAATTGCTGTACAGACAATGATATCAGCTCGCTGCATATAAATACCAAATAATATGCGCGGTTCCTCGCTAATGTGTAGCCTAATGCAGGGCATCGAAAGGTCACGTGTCATCAGGTGCCATATTGTCGATACTGCCTGCGTCCTTCAGCACTGCAACACATTTGCCCTTGCTGGCAATCATTGAATAAAGACGGCGAAATGATCGGTAATGTTGCCTAGTGTTGGAAATTCGATGTTATAACACTATCATTCAATCGGCGCTTCGTTTAAACTAAATCCAGTTAATGAGTTTTCAGTGGCTTTCATCTGCGTTCTAATCTGAAATATGTACCATTTGATGCACGTTGAGGCCCATTTTATCACCATGTTCAGCGTAAGCACGTGCTGTCAACGTAAGTTCAAACGGGAACTGAATTCATCTACAAGAACATTGAACGCGTTTTATGATGTCAGATAGTTTGTAACGGTGGCCTAGTTTCCGCCCAATCTTGTCCATTCGCGTCCGCGCCATTCTTAAAAGCGGACAAAGCACAGTTCTTTCTTATGTCTTTACAAAAGGTTTTCCAGGTCAGCTTTTTGTTCTTGCTTACTTAGCTTTGAGTGTACACTGATTGTACCTGTCACCCGTAACTAATTATTTGGATCACTCGCATTGTCGCATACAGGTACACCGCCAACGCGTTGGAGAAAGTCTCACGGCGTCCAACGCTAGTGAGAGAGCTCGCCGAGAAGGAGGGTATGGCCGCAGACGAATTCGCCAGCATGATCCGAAGTCGTCTCAGGAGCGTCGAAGGGTTGCACGACTTTATGCGACTAACCGGCGTCGTCAAGGAACACGTGACGTGTGCTCGGCCAGTCGATGGCCGTGGCGTTCAACTGCAGGACCTGAACGCCTACTGCTGGCGCATAGTGAGACGATACCTGAGTTTTGACGACGTGAAACGCTTAACGGTCGCCATGTCGGACAACTCCACGCCTGGCTGAACTATATGCAAGTGACGAGCGAGCCAAAGGAAATCAAGAGATTATGCTCGTAGTGGTGGCAATGTTGTGGTGGTGGTGACCGTAGGTGAGGTTAGCGTAGCGGACATGGCCGTCAATTGCTCCACCCGAAAGGTTTAAATTTCCTTGCTGTACATATCCCCGCGTATCACTCAGACGATTCTCTCGCAGAAAGGTGAAACAGCGCCTAAACCACCGAGAACATTTCTTTAACATTGAAGTAAACAGTGATGCCTCGAGTTCAGAATGACGTCACTATCAATTCCAAACGCGGCGGCGCTACACGCCGTGTACGAAATGCACCAATCAAGGACGCGAATGAAGGAGAAAAAAGGGCGTAAGCGCTAGACTGAGGAGGACACCGCAGTGGGTCGCTACCTTGCAAACCCCTACTACTCTAAGCCGAGAGGTCACATGACTGCTTGTGCGACCCGCGTTGACGCCGACGGAGTTTTTTAAAGGTCAACCGAAGGATAAGGCATTGAGGCTTTGGCCTTAAAAGCCCGGAAATTTTTCCTGTGGGCGTGTCATGGAACACTGCCTTAGGAGCGTGGGTTTTCTGCAGCGGCGTGAGCACCCCCTCCCCTCCCTCCCCTCCAACGTTGATCAGTCTGTTGAAAGACGCAGCGCGAACTTCACGGCTCATTAAAAGCTATTGTTTCACTTATTCGCCTAACAGCTGCATTCACCTGAACATCTCAGCCACCTCGAGCAAACTCCATTAGGTGTTATATCAAATGGCATGCTTTGTGCGGAAAGGACGGAGCTTATCCTCGCAAGGCCTCCATATATATTCAAATCACAATTAGTGAAAGCGAAACTAACCAAAAGCTTCGGGCATCACTTACACTGAGGCTTGCATAACGTCTCATGCCTGGTCCGTGTAAGGAGCGACAGGCTTTATTATTGTGAATTATTTGTGTTCAAGAAAGCCATCCTCTTTGACAAGGTTTTAAATGTTTTATTTTTTTAATGCCTCAACATGGGACGCTTCACTCTGACAGGAAAATGGTGTCCGTGCTCTAGCTTTCCGTCGTCGCTAGCTGACGGCAGCGAATGTAAAAAAAAAACAGTACTGCGTGCGCTATTACGATGCATTACAGATAATTATTGACGCTTACACAATTGGTTGTTCTAATAGCAAATACTTAATACTTATCTAATAGCAAATACTTAATTGCAAAAGACGGCCTGCCCATTTGCCTCTAGTATCAGATGCATGAGAAAACGTGAAGTGAACGTGAAGTGCGCTTACTTTTGCTGAATAACCGAGACATTTACCAGAACATGAGGAAGACGCCCGAAATGATGAGCGACTGTCGCATACTGATGCTAAGTAGAAAGACTCGGGCTGGAGTCCTCGGTGCATTAGATAGGGTGCGCAATGCAAAAGTGTTCCCTTGCGATGGGCTAAGTGCGAGGGCGAATCAAATCGGCGAAATGTAGCGCTACGTTGTCACTGCTGCAGCTACCGAGGTCATTGTGTTACCTGGTGGTGAACTTATTTTCTATCCATCCGTATATTTATTCGTTACATCCCTGAGATCAAACAACCTTACTAAGGAAAGTAAAGGGCGCGCGAACAAAAGTGGCATCTTTCCTGATTCCGCCCTTCACTTTGTTCCCGTAGTTTAGAGCAGGCGCTGTCACATTCGGAGTTTCGGTTTCACTCTGTGGCTTCGGAAGCAACCGGCTCCACATTACAGCAACCCTGCCGAGGCCAGGGCACGCCGGACGTGCGCCAGCTAAAGCAGTCTGCATGCAGTCACAGGAGAGGTTATCTAGACATACTGTGAGCTAGTTCAGCTTCTCTGAAGTGTCACGCTATTAAACAACACATGAGCGAATAAATAACCTACGGAAGATTCGCACGAAACCACCGAGCAAAAGTGAGCGATGCCTTGTTAACCCGACAATACGCCGAGCTAAACACAAGCCAACATAGGAGACTGCCTGCATACGCCCCCCCAGTTATGGCGCTCTGCCGAAAAAATGAGGCAATCAACTATTTAGCCGAGTGTCAGATAAACCACAAGGTAAATTTCTAGAATGACAAAAACTTTATTCAGGTCCGTCAGGGCGTTAAAGGGGTACGACACGAATATTTTCAGTTGTCGTTTTTTTGCGTCAAATGAAAGGTCAAGCCCTCAAGAGCCTAGAAAATGTAGTGCTAAGCACGAGTGCGCCCTGACAAAGTAATTACAGTATGTTTTTAAAAGCTAGATTCGGTTCCTACTGTACCCTGACGTCAAAACACAGTATGAGCTTCTCGTCACGTGCTCGCACAATATATAGTGTCACGTGGTCGTGACGTCGACGAAGACAGCAGTCGGCGTTTGTAGGATGAAACTGTTTATTTGGCCGAACTTGTGGCCGGAAAATGAGAACTAGAACTACAGCAATGCATGCTGTACAATGATAGCGGCGAACAGGGCGTCGTCCGTCGATCAACTGACAAGCGGTCACGCGCGTCGGCTTTTATACAGGCGCTATCGAACTTTCCAGCAATATCGCTGGTGGCGGCGTAATCTCTAGACAAAGCTGGAACATTCGCGTGCGGGGCGCAATCTTAAGAAACCGATCTACTACAATCGCGACGCTTCTAGAACACTACTTCGCGGACAGCGTCGAGCGTTGATAACCGTCTCTGCCGGTCAAACCCGAATACATCAAAACAAGACAAGAAGTGGGCGTGGCAATGCCCCCCTCTGAAAAAGCATCGTCCCGATGCTTGTGAAGGAACATAGAAGAGAAAAAAAACAAGTGTATACACAAATAAATTACAATAACAAAGGAAAAAAAATAGAGTCCCCAGGCTCGCTAACGCGCGAAAAACGGCTTAAGGCGCACGACATGGACGACTTCAGGTCGCGCACGGCGCCGCTGAGAGTTCGTAATGCCGTCTGGGACAACCTCATAGTCGAGTGTACCCAGGCGTCGAAGTACCCTGTACGGTCCGAAGTATCGTCGAAGAAGCTTCTCACTAAGTCCTCGTCGGCGTATTGGCGTCCATACCCATACACGGTCACCGGGTTGGTATTCCATGTGGCGTCGTCGAAGGTTGTAGCGGCGGCTGTCAGTCGTCTGCTGGTTCTTGATCCGTAGGCGGGCGAGCTGTCGTGCTTCTTCGGCGCGCTGTAGGTAGGTGGTCACGTCGATGTTTTCCTCGTCGGTGACGTTTGGTAGCATGGCGTCGAGCGTCGTTGCCGGGCTCCGTCCGTAGACCAACTTGTATGGCGTCATCTGCGTCGTTTCCTGTACGGCCGTGTTGTACGCGAAGGTCACGTACGGAAGGATGGCGTCCCACGTCTTGTGTTCGACGTCGACGTACATGGCCAGCATGTCGGCGATGGTCTTATTTAGACGCTCGGTGAGGCCGTTGGTCTGTGGGTGGTACGCGGTGGTGCGGCGGTGGCTTGTGTGGCTGTATTCCAAGATCGCCTGAGTCAGGTCAGCCGTGAACGCCGTACCTCTGTCGGTGATGAGAACCTCTGGGGCGCCGTGTCGAAGGACGATGTTCTCAACGAAGAACTTGGCTACCTCAGCGGCACTGCCTTTGGGCAGGGCTTTTGTTTCGGCGTAGCGGGTGAGGTAGTCGGTAGCCACGACGATCCATTTATTTCCGCAAGTCGACGTTGGGAACGGCCCCAGGAGGTCCATCCCGATCTGCTGGAATGGTCGCCGAGGAGGCTCGATCGGCTGAAGGAAGCCTGCTGGTCTTGTGGGCGGTGTCTTCCGTCGCTGACAGTCTCGGCACGTCCTTACGTAGCGAGTGACGTCGGCGGCAAGGCGCGGTCAGTAGTACTTTTCTTGTACTCGTGCGAGCGTTCGGGAAAGTCCGAGGTGTCCAGCCGTTGGGTCGTCGTGCAGGGCATGCAAAATTTCTGGTCGCAGTCCCGAAGGTACAACGATAAGGTAGCTGGCTCAGGCCGGAGTGAAGTTCTTCTTTACGAGGACGTTGTTTTTCAAGGAAAATGATGCCAATCCTCGCCTGAATACTTTTGGGACAACGACGGTCCTGCCCTCCAGGTATTCCACTAGACCGTTCAGTTCCGGGTCGGCTCGCTGTCGTTCGGCGAAGTCTTCGGTACTTATGGCTCCCAAGAAGCTGTCATCATCCTGGTCGTCGGGCGTTGGTGGGTCGACGGGGGCACGAGACAAGCAGTCGGCGTCGGAGTGTTTCCTTCCGGACTTGTAGACGACAGTAATGTCAAATTCTTGAAGTCTTAGGCTCCACCGTGCGAGGCGACCTGAAGGGTCCTTCAAGTTCGCTAGCCAACACAAGGCGTGATGGTCGCTCACAACTTTGAAGGGCCTGCCGTAGAGGTAGGGGCGAAACTTTGACGTAGCCCAGATGATGGCGAGGCACTCCTTTTCTGTTGTGGAATAGTTGACCTCTGCTTTAGACAGCGACCGGCTAGCATAACTGATAACCCTTTCCAGCCCGCCCGTCCGCTGCACAAGGACGGCGCCGAGTCCTATGCTGCTTGCATCGGTGTGAATCTCCGTATCGGCGTATTCGTCGAAATGCGCAAGTATCGGAGGTGTCTGCAGGCGTCGTTTCAGTTCATGAAATGCTTCGACTTGCGCCGTTTGCCACCTGAATTCGACGTCGGTCTTCGTGAGCTGCGTTAGTGGCTCGGCGATCCGTGAAAAGTCTTTGACAAAGCGTCTGTAATAGGCGCACAAGCCGAGAAATCGGCGCACGGCCTTCTTGTCGTTGAGTGGCGGGAAAGCGGCGATGGCAGCTGTTTTCTGCGGGTCTGGGAGCACTCCAGTCTTGCTGATCACGTGACCCAGAAACAAGAGCTCCTCGTACGCGAAGCGGCACTTTTCTGGCTTCAGGGTGAGCCCGGAGTTCTTGATTGCTTGAAGTACGGATTGAAGTCGCTGGAGGTGTTCGTCGAAGTTCGAGGAATACACAGCGACGTCGTCCAAGTAAACAAGGCAAGTCTGCCACTTCAAGCCAGCTAATACAGTATCCATGACTCGTTGGAAAGTCGCAGGCGCCGAGCAAAGACCGAAAGGCATGACCTTGAACTCGAACAGGCCGTCCGGTGTTATAAAGGCGGTCTTTTCTCGGTCTCTCTCGTCGACTTCAATTTGCCAGTAGCCGGTCTTGAGGTCCATCGACGAAAAGTAATTCGCGTTGTGGAGTCGATCCAGGGTGTCGTCTATCCGTGGGAGAGGGTACACGTCCTTCTTTGTGATTTTGTTCAGGCGACGATAATCGACGCAGAAACGTAGGGTCCCATCCTTCTTCTTCACTAACACCACGGGAGACGCCCACGGGCTGTTGGACGGCTGGATGATGTCGTCGCGTAGCATTTCATCGACTTGTTTCTTAACGGCCTCCCGTTCCCGCGTCGAAACCCGGTAGGGACTCTGACGGAGTGGTCGAGCATTTTCTTCTGTTATGATGCGGTGCTTAGCAAGGGGCGTTTGTCGGACCCGCGATGACGACGAGAAACAGTCCCTGTATTCCTGCAGAAGGCGTCGGAGCTGTTGCTGTTGGCGAGCGGGAAGACTTGGGTTTACGTCGAAGGGTGGCTCAGGGATCGTCGTCGTAGCTTCGTCAGAATCTGAAAAGGCAAACGCATCGCTGACGGCCAAGATTTCTTCGATGTATGCAATCGTCGTGTCCCTGCTCAGGTGTCTGTATTCCTGGCTGAAGTTCGTTAGCATCACGCTTCCTTTTCCTTCATGCAACCGAGCAATGCCCCTTGCGACGCAAATGTCACGGTCTAGCAGCAAACGCTGATCGCTCTCGATGACACCTTCGATGTCTTCAGCTTTTTCGGTGCCGACGGAAATAATGACGCTGGAACGCGGCGGAATGGTCACCTGCTCTTCTATCACATTCAATGCATGGCTCCCTGGCGTAGCGCGGGGCGGGAGCGCTTTATCTGAGGTTAGTGTTATCGACTCGGACCTCAGGTCGATGACGGCGCCGTGTTCACTTAGGAAGTCCATTCCAAGTATTGCATCCCTGGAGCAGTTTTGTAGGATTACAAAGCTCGCAGGATAAGTCCGGCTATTGATGGTGACTCTCGCCGTGCAGACACCAATCGGCGTTATCAGATGGCCTCCAGCGGTGCGGATTTCGGGGCCTTCCCAAGCGGTCTTAACTTTCTTCAACTTCGTGGCGAAGGGCCCACTGATGACGCAATAGTCGGCTCCAGTATCGACGAGAGCGGTGACGTTGTGGCCGTCGATGAGAACGTCGAGGTCGCTAGTTCGTCGTCTTGCGTTGCGGTTGGGTCTCGGCGTCGGGTCACGGCTGCGTCGGTTTGTTCCGCTGCTTCTATGTTGCGTCGTCGGGTCTTCTTTGGTCCGCAAGATGTCGTCGTCAGGGGTCTGTCTGGTTCGCGTCGTGTTCTGAAGGTTTCGTCGCGACGTCGTCGTCGTCGGCGGAGGATCTTCGGTAGTTCGTCGTACAGCAACCGCACCTCCATCGGTTGCTGCCCTTAGTTTTCCGGATACGGGCTAGGCGACCGGCCCCGGTTTGGGCCAGTGTACGGCCGGCGGTGCGGTGACATGTTGCGGCCGGGCGACGGCGAGCGTGAAGGACGTCGTTCTTGCCACTGCGTTCCGGTTAGGTAGTCGTCGATGTCGCGAGGCCGTTCGCCTGGCTGCGGTCGCGGCGCGTTGATGGCGAATCCTCGTAGTCCCATCTGTCGGTACTGGCAGCGGCGGTACGTGTGGCCGGCCTCCCCGCAATGGTAGCAGAGCGGGCGGTTGTCAGGGGCGCGCCAGACATCGGTCTTCCTCGGGGTGTAGCGCTGGCCGACAGGTGGGCGGTAGGGCGTCGGTGGCGGCGGCGGCGTATGGCCGACAGGTGGACGGTAGGGCATCGGTGGCGGCGGCGGCGTCTGGCGACGGTACTGCGGCGGTGTATCGTCTTGGCGTGGGCGTGGAGGAAGAGCATGACGGCGGGCTGCAGCAGCATAGCTCATAGCTTGCGGCTGCGGCTCTACTAGCTGAGGCGCACCGAGTGAATGCTGGATCTCCTGGCGCACGAGGTCGGCGATGGAATCTACTTGAGGTTGCGACGAAGGTAGAAGTTTTCGCAGCTCCTCTTGCACGATTGCTCGAATCGTCTCACGTAGGTCGGCGGATCCTAGCGCTTGAACGTCGGCGTAGCTTGTGGTCGAGAGGCTGCGGTTGTATTGCCGTGTTCGCATCTCAAGCGTTTTCTCGATTGTTGTTGCTTCGGAGACAAATTCTTGGACGGTATTCGGCGGATTCCTCATAAGGCCAGCGAAGAGCTGTTCCTTTACTCCTCGCATGAGGAAACGAACCTTCTTTTCTTCAGGCATGTTGGGGCCAGCGTGGCGGAACAGCCAGGTCATTTCTTCCGCGAAGATGCTCACGTTTTCGTTCGGGAGCTGAACCCGTGTCTCCAGCAAGGATGCGGCCCTTTCCTTTCGAACGACGCTCGTGAACGTCTCCAAAAAAGCACTACGAAAGAGATCCCAGGTTCGAAGCGTGGACTCCCGGCTCTCGAGCCATGTCCTTGCTGCTTCTTCCAGGTAGAAGTACACATGGCGCAGCTTGTCGTCGGCGTTCCAGTTGTTAAATGTTGCGACCCTTTCGAACGTCTCCAGCCAGGTTTCGGGGTCTTCACATGGCGAACCACGAAATGTCGGCGGCTCCCTGGGCGGTTGCATCACTAGCGCGGCAGGGTTCGCTGCGGCCGTCATCGTGCCTGTTGTTCTTGTCGCCGTGGCTTTTGGCTTATCCGGTAGGAGTCCGTATTGGGGGGGTAGTCCTTTCTGCCGGCGGCTGGTTCGAGGATCCGGGTTGTCCTTAGAGTCGTCTTCTTCGCGGCTTGGGCTTGGGTCAGCGCTCCGCGGTGGCGTCCGGATCATGAAGCAGCACCTCCACCAGATGTCACGTGGTCGTGACGTCGACGAAGACATCAGTCGGCGTTTGTAGAATGAAACTGTTTATTTGGCCGAACTTGTGGCCGGAAAATGAGAACTAGAACTACAGCAATGCACGCTGTACAATGATAGCGGCGAACAGGGCGTCGCCCGTCGATAAACTGACAAGCGGTCACGCGCGTCGGCTTTTATACAGGCGCTATCGAACTTTCCAGCAATATCGCTGGTGGCGGCGTAATCTCTAGACAAAGCTGGAACATTCGCGTGCGGGGCGCAATCTTGACAAACCATCTACTACAATCGCGACGCTTCTAGAACACTACTTCGCGGACCGCGTCGAGCGTTGATAACCGTCTCTGCCGGTCAAACCCGAATACATCAAAACAAGACAAGAAGTGGGCGTGGCAATAGTGACGTTTCTACGGCCGCTCCGCACCGCGGCTCCATTGGTGGCGCACAAGCGGCCATTTTGGAAGTTTTGATGACGCACAAGCGGCCAGCTTGGAAGTTTCGGTACCCAGCGTCATAATAACTAGCCATACTGCTGCGTGAAGTCACCAGAATTTGTACTGTAGCCTGACGTCAAGCTAGTGTCGATGTCAGTAGGTGCGCCATGGAAAAATTGATTTTAATATCAAAATAAAATATCTTATCTGCGTTTGCTGAGCTTCACACCTGCTCAGAGCCGTCTCTGCATACAGGAGATTTGTATGGCAGAGTAAACGCGCCTTCGAAAAAAGGTGTCAGTACCCCTTTAACTAGCACAATGTGGGCAGCTCCGACGTCGGGACAGAAAGGCCTAGCTTCTCCACCACGTCGCGGGCCCGTTGGACTGCTCATAGTTGTGTTTTAAAATCCAGACTGTGTAGCGCAGCATCCTACTTGGACGACGTAAAGTCTACGTCACCCCTTAACGCGGGGCACCGCCAGAGCATGTGGTCTAAGATGGCAAAATCTGAGCAAAGTGTGCAACTGTTTGGCGTGTGAATTTCGGGATAGATCTTGTGCAAGAGTGCGGGACTAGGACCTACCCCGACTTGCAAGAGTCTGAACGTCAATGCTTGTGAGGCCTGTTCGACTTACTGCGCGGAGGCGGATGCATTCGCCTCCTCAGATAAAGGTTCTTCGTTAGTTCATTGTACGTGGCTGGGGGATCCCTATTGTCCACAACTTCAGCGCCGCGCCATTTGGTAGCGACGCGGTCGACGACTCCTCGCGCAGCTCTGTGGGCGGACTAGTTGAGTTTGGACGGAGCGGCCTCGATCTGTCTAATGTGAGCGGAAGACCAGGCGATCGTGTTGTGCTTATAACTTCCTTAAATCGTAGGATCCGCAAGGCTGATTTTAAGACGGTGCCCCTTGGCATATATGAAACTAAGAGTATTTGAAAAAAGATTTTATTGAGTTTTTGGTTTTCGTTACTTGTTCCCTCCACACCTAGTCACGCTTCAATCGCACGGCGTGCGTTGATGTCTGTGGCAATAGGTTTTCGACCAGTTTTCGTTCCATGTTTCGCGACCGATATAATATGACCTTGGATAGCACCCGAATGAACTGAACATGAAAATATTTCTTGGGGGCGCGTTATGACGAAATACACGAGCGCGCTTTCTTGCAGTGGTGTGAACGCGCCGCTTCTTTTTCCCAGTGGGTGCCAAACAAATGAACATCTTCAGAATACTTAAGTGAACGGAAGTCGTGCTTTCTTCACGCAATACCCTTATTTAAATCTAACTGGTTATAAAACAATGCTTCACGAAATGAAGCTTCCGTGCAATTTACTGCAATACTGATTTTTTTCTAGACAGTGTTTGTCACTTCCACACCACGAGTGGCACTTCTTTCGCCACTCACGTGGCCTTCTTTGTTGAGGTCGCTGGCAATTCGTTCTGCGCCGCTTTTCCTCCAAAGCTTTGGTCTACTCCAAAGCTTTACACGAATGTGCCTTGCACCACCTAAGCGCCCATATTGGAAAGCCACATCATCATACTCAAGATCCTTCGGGTTCTGGTCACGCCCTTCCATCACGCGTTCCGCCATGGCAGCGTTTCGAAGACCTCCTCGGCGTCTCTTTACAGATAAGTGTGGTATCGGGCGTCGAACGCGACGCCCGGAGAACAAAGGGCACGGCGCCCGAAGCGCCGGCCGGGAGGAAGTACATCAGCAGCCGGTACCCAAGCAGGAACTGATTTATTTGATACAGTGCCGCGAATATATATATACAAGGTGGCGCCCTCTAAGGGCGAAAATACTTTACATGAAACCGAAACTGGAACTCTATTAAATCGGAACTATCTAACACACCACATCACCCCCCCCCCCCCCCAGAATGAAAAGGACATGTGGGCTCTGACATCCTTATACAGTGATTAATGCAGACGCCAATTGATAGACAGTCACTTGTGCAACCTTATACAACTTTAGACAAGCAATCGTGACAAATATACCGTGTACAACCTTAAACTACACAACCTTAACATCCCCCCCTCTTTTTTGGTGTAACGTCCAATTGTGAAGAAGGAACCGGCACGAGAAGGGAACAAAAGCAAAGTACACAGCGCACTCTAGCTGAAGGCACTGATACAAACAAAATACAACAAAGAATTCACAGCATACCAGTGTACCAAGCGGTAGAACTTATACCCATTATACAATAAATAGATGCACAGCATACACACAAGAATGCACAAGTATGGCACACTGACTTCAACAAGTGAGTGAAAAAAGAAGAATTTAGGACACAGTCCTTAAACCTGGACGTTTTTTTACGCAACCGTTTCGAACGCCGAGGCGCATTTCGTTCTGAAGTGCTCCCTTGCGGAGCAGTAAGTTCTGTATCTTCAGATGAGCCTACTGGCTCGGTTACGCGCTGCTCAGGCACAGCTGAGAGCGTAGAGGAATAACTAGAGTCAGATGACTCGCTTAAGCGTCCCTCAGTAGTAGCTGGGGACGAAGAAACTTGACGCGAAACATGGGAACCCAAAGGTTCGGAAGCATGCCCGTTAGTGTGAGGAAAATTACTGGCATGGGGACTGGGCTCGTCAGTCAAGTATTGATACGGAACCTGAGAAGAGTCCGAGGACTCTGAAGCGTGCTCGGCCACAGCGCCAAATGTGGTATCGGGCGTCGGACGCGACGCCCGGAGAACAAAGGGCACGGCGCCCGAAGCGCCGGCCGGGAGGAAGTACAGCAGCAGCCGGTACCCAAGCAGGAACTGATTTATTTGATACAGTGCCGCGCATATATATATATATATATATATATCTTTCTTTCTTTCTTCCTTTCTTTCTCCCTTTCCTTCTTTCTTTCTTTCTTTCTTTCTTTCTTTCTTTCTCCCTTTCTTTCTCCCTTTCTTTCTTTCTTTCTTTCTTTCTTCCTTTCTTTCTTTCTTTCTTTCTCCCTTTCTTCCTTTCTTCTCCCTTTCTTTCTTCTTTCTTTCTTTCTTTCTTCCTTCCTTCCTTCTTTCTTTCTTCCTTTCTTTCTTTCTTTCTTCCTTTCTTTCTTTCTTTCTTTCTCCCTTCCTTTCTTTCTTTCTTCCTTCTTTATTCTTTCTTTCTTTCTTTCTTCCTTTCTTTCTTTCTTTCTTTCTCCCTTTCTTTTCTTTTTCCTTCTATCTCCCTTTCTTCTTTCTTTCTTTCTTTCTTTCTTTCTTTCTTCTTCTTTCTTCCTTTCTTTCTTTCTCCTTCTTTCTTTCTTTCTTTCTTTCTGCCGGCTTTCTCTTTCTTTCTTTCTTTCTTTCTCCCTTCCTTTCTTTCTTTCCTTCTTTCTCCCTTTCTTTCTTTCTTTCTTTCTTTCTTTGTTCCTTTCTTTCTTTCTTTCTTCTTCCTTTCTTCTTTCTTTCTTCTTTCTTTCTTTCCTTCTTCTCCCTTTCTTTCTTTCTTTCTTTCTTTCTTTGTTCCTTTCTTTCTTTCTTTCTTGTTCCTTTCTTTCTTTCTTTCGTTCTTTCTTTCTTTCCTTCTTTCTCCCTTTCTTTCTTTCTTTCTTTCTTTCTTTCCTTCTTTCTCCCTTTCTTTCTTTCTTTCTTTCTTTCTTTCTTTCTTTGTTCCTTTCTTTCTTTCTTTGTCCTTTCTTCTTTCTTTCTTTCTTTCGTCTTTCTTTCTCCCTTTCTTTCTTCTTTCTTCTTCCTTCTTCTTTCTTCTTTCTTTCTTCCTTCTTTCTCTTTCTTTCTTTCTTTCTCCCTTCCTTTCTTTCTTTCCTTCTTTCTCCCTTTCTTTCTTTCTTTCTTTCTTCTTTCTTTCTCCTTCTTTCTTTCTTCCTTTCTTTCTCCTTTCTTTCTTTCTTCCTTCTTCTTCCTTTCCTTTCTTTCTTTCTTCCTTTCTTTCTTTCTTTCTTTCTTTCTTTCTTCCTTTCTTTCTTTCTTTCTTTCCTTCTTTCTCCCTTTCTTTCTTTCTTTCTTTCTTTGTTCCTTTCTTTCTTTCTTCCTTTCTTTCTTTCTCCCTTTCTTTCCTTCTTTCTCTCTCTCTTTCTTTCTTTCTTTCTCCCTTCCTTTCTTTCTTTCTTCCTTTCTTTCTTTCTTTCTTTCTTTCTTCCTTTCTTTCTTTCTTTCCTTCTTTCTCTCTTTCTTTCTTTCTTTCTCCCTTCCTTTCTTTCTTTCTTTCTTCCTTTCTTTCTTTCTTTCTTCTTCTTTCTTTCTTCCTTTCTTTCTTTCTTTCTTTCTCCCTTTCTTTCTTTCTTTCCTTCTTTCTCCCTTTCTTTCTTTCTTCCTTTCTCCCTTTCTTTCTTTCTTCCTTTCTTTCTTTCTTTCTTCCTTTCTTTCTTTCCTTCTTTCTCTCTTTCTTTCTCTCTTTCTTTCTCCCTTCCTTTCTTTCTTTCCTTCTTTCTCCCTTTCTTTCTTTCTTTCTTTCTTTCTTTCTCCCTTTCTTTCTTTCTTTCCTTCTTTCTCCCTTTCTTTCTTTCTTCCTTTCTTTCTTTCTTTCTTCCTTTCTTTCTTTCCTTCTTTCTCCCTTTCTTTCTTTCTTTCCTTCTTTCTCCCTTTCTTTCTTTCTTCCTTTCTTTCTTTCTTTCTTCCTTTCTTTCTTTCCTTCTTTCTCTCTTTCTCCCTTCCTTTCTTTCTTTCCTTCTTTCTCCCTTTCTTTCTTTCTTTCTTTCTTTCTTCTTTCTCCTTTCTTTCTTTCTTCTTTCTTTCTTTCTTCCTTTCTTTCTTTCTTTCTTCCTTTCTTTCTTTCTTTCTTTCTTTCTTCCTTTCTTTCTCCCTTTCTTTCCTTCTTTCTCTCTTTCTTTCTTTCTTTCTTTCTTTGTTCCTTTCTTTCTTCCTTTCTTTCTTTCTTTCTTTCCTTCTTTCTCTCTTTCTTTCTTTCTTTCTCCCTTCCTTTCTTTCTTTCCTTCTTTCTCTCTTTCTTTCTTTCTTTCTTTCTCCCTTCCTTTCTTTCTTTCTTTCTTTCTTCCTTTCTTTCTTTCTTTCTTCCTTTCTTTCTTTCTTTCTTTCCTTCTTTCTCTCTTTCTTTCTTTCTTTCTCCCTTCCTTTCTTTCTTTCTTTCTTTCTTTCTTCCTTTCTTTCTTTCTTTCTTTCTTCCTTTCTTTCTTTCTTTCTTTCTTTCTTTCTCCTTTCTTTCTTTCTTTCCTTCTTTCTCCCTTTCTTTCTTCCTTTCTTTCTTTCTTTCTTCCTTTCTTTCTTTCTTTCTTTCTCCCTTTCTTTCTTTCTTTCCTTCTTTCTCCCTTTCTTTCTTTCTTCCTTTCCTTCTTTCTCTCTTTCTTTCTTTCTTTCTTTCTCCCTTCCTTTCTTTCTTTCCTTCTTTCTCCCTTTCTTTCTTTCTTTCTTTCTTTCTTCCTTTCTTTCTTTCTTTCTCCTTTCTTTCTTTCTTTCTTTCTTTCTTTCCTTCTTTCTTTCTTTCTTTCTTTCTTCCTTTCTTTCTTTCTTTCCTTCTTTCTCCCTTTCTTTCTTTCTTTCTTTCTTTCTTTCTTTTGTTCCTTTCTTTCTTTCTTCCTTTCTTTCTTTCTTTCTTCCTTCCTTTCTTTCTTTCTTTCTTTCCTTCTTTCTCTCTTTCTTTCTTTCTTTCTTTCTCCCTTCCTTTCTTTCTTTCCTTCTTTCTCCCTTTCTTTCTTTCTTTCTCCCTTTCTCTTTTTCTTTCCTTCTTTCTCCCCTTCTTTATTTATTTATTTATTTATTTATTTATTTATTTATTTATATATAATATATACAGTACTGCTAGCCTCTAAGTGAGGCTGTAAGCAGGAGTGGGAGTAACAAGCACTAAACGAAGTGAACAAATCAAGATACAACAGTCGTGTCAAAAGAACAAGAAAAGAAAGAGCGCTCCAGAAGATTAAGATACAAAACCGTATGAATGAATGAATGAATGAATGAATGAATGAAAACAACTTGTATTAGGTACGCAACTTTTCAAGCACTGGTAGGCGAAAACTGATTGCAAATAGATATGACAATATTTTTTTTTCACGTAAGGAGAAAGAAGAAAAAAAATCACAGCATATCCACGGAGTGAATGATGATGAGTGGGCGAAGCTGCGGAGGTTCATCGGTAAACCGTGAATCTTCCGTGAATTCTGCCGAGTACATCATCACCGACGTGAGATCGGGCGCGTTTATACTAAAGGTTCGATGAGTTATGACGACTTGCAGCTCACTTTAATTTTACATGTACGCTGTGAATTTTCATTGTTTAGAAAACCATTGCTTTAGAAAACATCTGGCGTCTTTCGTTAAGCAGCTGGCGTATTTTCGTTTTGCTTTAGAAACATCTGGCGTTCTTTCGTTCTGCTTTTAGAAAACATCTGGCGTCTTTCGTTGGTTTATTTCATCAATCAACGGCGTTTTGAACAAAATTTTTGTTGTTTAATCACGCACAGGAGAAATCTCACCAGGCACTACCTTGGAGGTAAACAATGGCTGCTAATGGGAATGAGAGACAGAGGTCGGCTTTTAGCTAACACTTACACTTCTACTTCTACTAACGTTTCCTACTGGAACATGCCAATGGCTGCTAATGGGGAATGAGAGACAGAAGAATTCGGCTTTTAGTTAACGCGCACGCTGCGAATTTTTTATTGTTCAACAATGCACAGGAAAAATCTCCCACCGGCACCACCTTGGAGGTCAAGATCTGGTACTAGCGTTACGACTGGTTACGCACTACTACGACTACGAGGGACGAACGGGTGCCGCCTTAAGGAGCTTCGCCCCTAAAAAGAAAGTGGAGACGCGACAGCCATATCACGTCAACTAAAAGGGGTTAAACAAAAGGGTTATAATCCGGTCTAAAGAAAAACGAAACAAACAAGTGTAAGCCATATAGACAGCGTTCGAAACTGTAATGGTCGTGAATGATCGTGAAAGCGATTACAACTGAAGAATTTGTACAAAAGAATCAGTGGTCGGACATTCAACAACGCCGGCTGGAATGCGGTTCCACTCTCGAATTGTCTTCGGAAAAAAAGAGTTTGCAAATGTTTCTGTGCGGCAAGAATACTCTTTTATTTTTTATTATGGTGGGACCGGGTGGCTCGCTTGGACACTGGTTCTATGTACGTGTGTTTATGTATACCAAGTTTGTCATGGAATAGCAGGTGCATAAATTTTAATCGGTCACGTTGGCGCCTCTTTTGTAGACATTCTAGACCTGCTTTCTTTACCAAGGCACTCGCAGAAGTGCGCCAACTATAAGAACGATATACAAACCTAGCCGCTTTCTTTTGGACAGATTCTATCTTGTTTATGTTGCCTTGAGTGTATGGGTCCCAAACTATCGATGCATATTCTAATACAGGACGGACCAAAGTTTAATATGCTATTAATTTAACCTCATGTGTACATTGCCGCAAATTTCTTTTTAAATAACCAATTTTCCGCATTGCCCTCCTCACAACTTCCGATATATGTTCATTCCATCTCAGATCAGACATTATTGTAACCCCGGGGTATTTATATCTGCTTACAACAGCGAGAGTGTTGCCGCCTATGTTATATGAAAACTTAATGGTAGTCGTTTTCGTGTCACAGTCATCGCAACTGATTTTTTACGTTTATTTTCATTTGCCAATCCGTGCACCACACTGCAACTTGTGCTAAAGCGCTGTTCAGTAGAGCCTGGTCACTAGGACTCTGAATGTGGTGATAGAATACGCAGTCATCAGCGTAGAGCTTAATTTTAACGGGTACGTTCTTAACCATATCATTAATAAAAAAAAACGCGCATTTCCCCGAAGGGGAGTATGAAGAAGTGCGAAGCACGGGGTGATGTTATGAGGGGGCGCGCGCGACTAAACTGCACAGCCGAACAAAGGAGACGGCAGCGAGAGAGCACGCGCCAGCCGACCCACGGAGGTCTGGCCGTTTTTAAGTGCAAAGCACTTTTACTGATGATGATGATCTGTCTTCCGAACTCGTTCCAAAGAACCCGCAACGCGTTCAACTTGTTGGCGGCGTTGCGCACGCCCGAGATGGGGCTCAGGTTATTGTCGAACCACAGTCGATCGCACACCGTGCAGCTATATCCGAAGCTGCGGTCCAGGAAGTCTCGCTTGAAGCGCGCGTCCGGCCGATCGAATTCGAGGGCCCGCGCTCGCTCACGCATCGCGCGTCCCCGCGCCAGATCGGCTTCGGGGTGCTCGGCTCGCTTCGCACGCTTTCGTTCGGCGTCTCGCCGCCGGCCTTCATCGCAGCCACGGAGCGGAGGGCGGAGCGCGCGCAGTCACGTGGGGCGTGACGTCGCTGCGCCGTTGCTACAGACGCTCCTCTCCGCTCCTCGCGCCGTTGCTATGGGACGGCGGATTCAGGGTCGCTTATAAAGTGCATTCGCACTTAATATTAAGAAGAACAAGGGCCCCAGCATGGACCCTTGTGGAATGCCCGACTTAACAGGCACTTGTTTTGAGCACACATCATCAAATCTGACACACTGGGTTCGACCACAAAGATAAGCTTCGATGCATGCAAGGAGCGAATCATTATTTAACAAAGGTTTTAGCTTTGAAAGGAGTTTAGGGTGTGAGACGCGATCAAACGCTTTTTCAATGTCGAGAAAGATAACGTCGATTTGGCTTTGTTCATCAATAACTGCTGAGAAATCGTGAATTAGCTCCACGAGTGCAGTCACGGTTGAAAATCCTTTTCTGAATCTATGTTGCCTGTTATCAATGATATCGTTATGTTCGAAAAACGTAGAAAGATGTTTGAAAATAATATGTTCAAGAACCTTAGAACATGCACACAGCAATGATATTGGCCTGTCAGACGAAACTGATGAAGAATCTTCTGCTTTAGGAATCGGTACAATTTTGCTGCATTTCCAATCAAAAGGAACCTGTGCTTTAGATAGTGATAGGTTGAATATGATGCACAGGTATTTACTGCACCATTAGGCATACCTGACGAGGAAGGCATTGGGTATGCCGTCAGTACCTGAGCATTTTTTGGTGTCAATATTGAGCAAAAGCGAGAAAACGCCCTGCTCGGATACGACAACGTTATCAACTGGCTGACTTTGGGATACTGCGATGAAGTGAGGCGTTCTGCAGTCATCATTTGTAAATACAGAAGAAAAAAATTGATTAAAGGCTGACGCGATTTCCGATTGTGACGTGATAGTCTCGCCATCTATACATAATTTGTATGTTGTTTCCTTTTTAGTAGCGAAGTGCAGAGAGAATTTTTCCGGTGCCGTGAGCAGGAAGTTCCGCATTGTCACGCTGAAATAGTAGTCTTGTTTTTCTTAATGCAGTCCTTTACCTCTGCACGTATCAATGAAAGCTTGTTTTTGTTTGCAGTCGAGGGGGACAACCCGGTCCGCTTTCTTAACCTTTTTGCTTTACGTTGTAACTGAATTTTTTCTTTATTTATCCAAGGACTAGTATTTCATGTTCGTTTCGTCATCTTTGGCACAGAATCGTTCACACACTTCAGCACAACGCCCTTGAAAAAACGTCATAATGCGTCGATGGCACAAACGGTTGAGTCACTTAACGCAACGAAATCAAAAAAAGAGTGGTCCAACAAGTCTATTATCGCAACATCATTGGCACGCCCGAAATTTGGAACGACGTGCATTTCTTTGTTTTTCCGAGCAGAAGAACCACATGTAAGGTTTATCAGTATCATCCTATGATCAGAAATGCCGTCATAGATATGCGTGGTGGGCTTGTGGCAAAGCAGACTTCTACTTACAAGGAAAAGATCTAAAATTGATTTCGTGTCATTTTGAATGCGAGTAGGTTCCATCACTACTTGTGTCAAGTTGTGGGAGAAGATTAGATCGAGAAACGGTTCCGCTGTAGTACTCAGGAGTTCGGGAATTTCGCTGTCCCACTTGATATCAGGCACGTTGAAATCCCCAGCAAGTAAAGTGTTACAAGGTGGAATAGTACTAGAACATAAGAACTCGTTCAACGTATCAAAAAAGGTTCTGTCGCTGTTTGGCGGACGATAAAACGCTCCGATGATTAGCGAAAACTCAGTTAGGTGAAGCTTAATCATTATGCTTTCAATACCAGGAATGTCAGGAAGTCTCGTTACATGCAGGGACTCATGGAAAATAATTGCCACACCACCACCCCGAGAATTTCTGTCTCTGCGGATTATTCTATAACCGGGCGGTACTATTTCGTCGCTTCTAATATCTGTGTACAACCATGTTTCTGTCAAGCATACGATGTGTGGTTTGTGTGTAAGCAGCATGCCTTCCAGTTCGGCCACTTTATTGACGATGCTACGTGCATTTAGCTCGATACATACGAATGGCTTATTGTCCGCGGGGGTATTTCATGAACTACGCTTATCCTGTTGGTGAAGCGGTACCCACACGTTGCGCTCTTCATCCCATTCAAATATATCGTTGTCTATCTTAAGTTTATCATATATGAGCTTGACTTTTTGGCCATTCTGTTTGTTAACGGTTGCACGTTTCCACAATTGTCGTGTCTTATTTCTTGTGGTTACGGAAAAGTCTTCGGAGACAGATATACCTTTGGTTTTTAGCTTGAAACTGTTCTTTAGGATATTTACTTTCTCGTAAAATTTTACGATCACCGGACGCACTTTGTCAGTTCGCTTCCGTCCGATCCTGTGAATGCGTTCTACCGAGTCGGCGCGAACGCCCAATGTTTCTGAGAAGACGTTTTTTAGGACAGATTCCTCAAGATCTGCATGTGTCTCGTTTGGTTTTTCTGTGACGCCAAACACAAGAAGGTTATTACGCCGGCTGCGGTCTTCTAAATCAGCAAGTTTGAGCTCTAAGCTAACGACCTTTTTTTCCAAGTTTCGAGCAATGGAGCATACATCAGCTATAGCCGAAGCCGAATCCTCAAACTTTTTGAATCGGGACTCGATTTCGTCCAGCCTAGTTTTTATCTCTTTCTGCCCTTTTAGTAGTTAGCTCAGTATCTGCTCAGATGACGGGCCGGGATTAAGCTCGACATGGCCACAGAGCATGAGCAACGAGGAAACGAAGTTGCAAGCAACGGTACACAGAATACGCATACACTCGGGGCACGTCAGCTGGAACAAGTAAGGATTGCTAGATTTAAATGTTGAAGTGGTTTTACTAACCTGTACAAAAAACATGAACGGGTTTGAGACCGTGTTGACCGAAGGCCAGCTGACGTGCCCACTGATGTACCGCGGCGGGGGCAGGCTATTTAAGCTCCGTGTTGGTGACGTTGACGAGGTCCCACGTGTTGCCGCCCATATTTCCTCGGCGTAGATTTCCGCATGCGCATGATGGGCTTGAAAAGTCGAAGCGTCGATGGTGAAGCATGTTGTGCCTTGATCTGCGCTGGCCCTCGCCGTCAGGCCAAGAAGGAAAATCTATACAAAAAACATGAACGGGTTTGAGACCGTGTTGACCAAAGGCCAGCTGACGTGCCCACCTTTCTTTCTTTCTTTCTTTCTTCCTTTCTTTCTTTCTTTCTTTCTTTCTTTCTTTCTTTCTTTCTTTCTTTCTTTCTTTCTTTCTTTCTTTCTCCCTTTCTCTCTTTCTTTGCTTCTTTCTCCCTTTCTTTCTTTCTTTCTTTCTTTCTCCCTTTCTCTCTTTCTTTCGTTCTTTCCTTCTTTCTTTCTTTCTTCCTTTCTTTCTTTTCTTCTTTCTTTCTTTTCTCTCTTTCCTTCTTTCTCCCTTTCTTTCTTTCTCTCTTTCTCTCCTTCTTCCTTTCTTTCCTTCTTTCTTTCTTTCCTTCTTTCTCCCTTTCCCTCTTTACCTGTCTCTCTTTCCTTCTTTCTCCCTTTATTTCCTTCTTCGTTTCTTTCTTTCTTTCTTTCTTCCTTTCTTTCTTTCTTTCTTTCTTTCCTTCTTTCTTTCTTTCTTTCTTTCAACGACGTGAAGCCGGTGCCGCAGAACGTGCAGGCGCAGCCGCTGGCTTCCATGTTCACAGCAGTGGAAGGGCTTAAAATTTTACGTTTTATGCGCTTGTTTATCTTTCACGATTAGCCGTACTTGACAGACGGACAGACAGTTTCCTCGTTGAGTCGGAGTAGAAATACATATGCAATTAAAATTACTCTTGATTACAATACTCCGTAATGCGACATTTCAACGCAGTTCTTTAGGCTTTTGAAATTTTTTATACATTTCGAAAGAGACATGCATGAAATCCTACTTGCTGCGGCAATTACTTCCTGCTTCGACTGCGAGAATACGTGATTTCTGGTGTCTTTGCCGCTGAGAATCTCTACAAGTGGCTCGTTCAGGAACAGCGGAAAACGAGTCACTTAAACTTGTTGCTTCACTGATTTCCCTCTAAGAAAAAAATCACAGCATATCCACGGAGTGAATGATGATGAGTGGGCGAAGCTGCGGAGGTTCATCGGTAAACCGTGAATCTTCCGTGAATTCTACCCAGTACATCATCGCCGACGTGAGATCGGGCGCGTTTATACTAAAGGTTCGATGAGTTATGACGACTTGCAGCTCACTTTAATTTTACACGTACGCTGTGAATTTTCATTGCTTAGAAAACCATTGCTTTAGAAAAATCTGGCGTCTTTCGTTAAGCAGCTGGCGTCTTTTCGTTTTGCTTTAGAAACATCTGGCGTTCTTTCGTTCTGCTTTTACAAAACATCTGGCGTCTTTCGTTGGTTTATTTCATCAATCAACGGCGTTTTGAACAAAATTTTTGTTGTTTAATCACGCACAGGAGAAATCTCACCAGGCACTGCCTTGGAGGTAAACAATGGCTGCTAATGGGAATGAGAGACAGAAGTCGGCTTTTAGCTAACACTTACACTTCTACTTCTACTAACGTTTCCTACTGGAACATGCCAATGGCTGCTAATGGGGAATGAGAGACAGAAGAATTCGGCTTTTAGTTAACGCGCACGCTGCGAATTTTTTATTGTTCAACAACGCACAGGAAAAATCTCCCACCGGCACCACCTTGGAGGTCAAAGCGTAAGACTTGTTACGGACTACTACGACGACGACGACTACGAGGGACGAACGGGTGCCGCCTTAAGGAGCTTCGCCCCTAATATAAAAGCCATTCGACTCTTTCTTGTTAGTCCTATCTTTCCACGTATATGGCTCTCTTTAAAAAGACACGTGAAGCCTCTTTGGATTTCATTACACTGTCTTGTATGTCCCTTGATATCTAAACTCTCTTGTATGCCACGTGTATGTCACAAATGCTCATTTTTTCTTTCTTAAAGTATCGAAATATAGCGCTGTGAAAACCGCGACTCCCCTGGGTGAATCCATCGTTCGCTTGGTAAAACTCTAGATGCCAAGGGAAAAAGGGCGAGCGGGCGCTTAAGTGGTAGGTTCTTCAAGAGATGGCGCAGAAACAAATAAGCCCGGCAAATGCAATGCGAGGCCGGTGTCCTGACTTTCCGTCGCCACGCGAGTACTAAATGGAGTGTCTATCACTGGTTTATGTTCGTTGTCGCTAGCTGCGATATAGCTAATATCGACCTGCGTCGGCTAATCTTGACTCGATGTTTCCTACCGTCAGTTAGTGTTGTCTAGAGTTCGCTTAATGATGACTCATATTTAATGGCATTGGCTATGAATACTAAGGTTTTATTAAGGTCACCTAGTGCTGCCTATAGTCATTAAAACGTCCAATTGGAATAATGCTTGCACAACACATCACCCGCCACACTGCGAATGTTCTGCTTTAATATTGCCGCGGATCTGGCCACGCCGCCTGTAAATATCGCGGATAGCAGTCGCATGCATAAGAAACCTCAGCATGACCCGATTATAGCCTTATCATTTTGGCGCAGGTACAATCTGATAACGGGCTCGGCTGATCCGCCAGATAAATACAATGGAAAAAATTACGCCATCTCCCGCTAAAGGGGACCATGAGGTGATGCGAAGCCGGATCACTTGCATGATCGCGTTCCGTTGGCGATCGTTGGGCATGCTACCGACCTCGCGTCGTGGAACGCTAAGAGGGACGCTACGCGCGTCGTATCTTCCATCTAGCCTGGCCGTTAATTCTCACAGGGCGAGCGGGGAACGCGGTCGACAGGCGGGCGAGAGGGGGGCAGCGTAGGAGAGGAGAGAGAAGGGGAGGGGACGCGCATGCGCTCGAGCTCACCGCGGCGTTGTGCAGGAGAGAATTTCGGCATGTCGAGCCCGCGTTTCAGAGGAAGAGTGGAAAGGGGGAGGGGAGAGGGAAAGTGGAGAGAGATAGTGGAGAGGGGAAGGGGAGAGGGTGAGTGGAGAGGAGGTGTGTGGAGAGGGTATGCGCATGCGCAGTAAGGGTGGTCACGCCGCACACCACCACCGGATTGAGCTCCACCTTAAGATACTTCGCATCTAAAACTTTCCGAGGAAAGAGACCAACCGTCGATCTCTGCATTCGCTGAGAGGGGCGACACCAGTGATATTGCTGAAACTGGAGGAGCGGGGCATTACCGTCCGGCGTGCACGGCATACAAAAATGAGGTATGCAAGAGCAACAATTACCTCTCGAACTGCAATGAACATCTCTTCGACATCGGCATGGAGCTTCGGGAACAACGTGGAGGCTCTTTGTCCCTGGCAAGCATTGAGCTATCCGACGTCAATCTAATACCTCGTCCCAGTCCAGATACCTACAGGGCAACTCCTTTCCTACGATGACTGCTCAGAACCCACGTCTGCATCACCAGCCTCCAACTCATAGACGATTGGGCAAAGTCGCACAGCCAGGTTGTCTTGCAAGAACAACCCGAGCACTCCCGAGTGAAGACGTTGACTCTGAACTTTTACAATGATAAAACCGCGCCGACACACATGATGACCATTCTTGGCAGACTTCGAAGTCTGGAAATCCTGAATTACTTCATTACGGGCCAGAACTCTGCCGCTCACGTGGCCGTCATATCGGCCCTTCTGAGAACTACGACCTCGCTTACTTCGCTGGTTTTTAGCGCGTCTTTCGAGAACAGCCCGCCTCCAAAGACATATTTCGACGCGCCGGCAACCAACTCGACGCTGAAATCGGTTGATCTGAGGACGTAATGGATGTACGCAGATTTGCCGGGACACCTCGGCGAATACGTGAGGAGTAACGAATTGATCACAGCGCTGTCTGTTTACGGCATTGATGTGGATCGCGAAAAGACAATGCTCGACGAGGCCGTCGTTTCTAATGGCACCCTCTCTTCACTTGTGGTTTCAGGTCTCTGCGGTGGCGAAAGAACAGTGCATTTCTTGACAAGGATACTCGATGAATGTGCCGCCATGAGAAAACTTCGCATCGGCGGGGCGCGGCTGCCATGTACCGAAATATCAGAGGCCACAATGACGCGCTGCGTGGAAGCATTGGCAGGGAACGAAACATTGGAAGAGCTCACGCTTTCATACAGCTTGTGGCATCCAAACAACTGGATCGCTTTCTTCGCCTTGCTGCCGAGAAATAAACTTCTTAAGACGCTAGAGGTCACGCCTAACGATATTAGATATTATAAGACGTTCCCAGCTGTCCTTGAAAAACTGGCGCAAAAAGACTCATTGAGACGTGTTACCTTCGGATACTACACACACGGATTAGGAGCGAACCTCATGCACTTCGGGGTCTTCTTAAAGGGGCCCTGCAACACTTTTCGAGCGTGCTCAAAAAGCGCTGCCGATCGGTAGTTGAGGCTCCCGAGAACACGCGAGCCAAATATTATAGCGATGCGCACGGCGTGGAATTTACAATAAATTCTCAAAGTCAGCTGAAAATCGCTCCCTCTTCTCTCGACAAATGATGTATTAGTCCGCAAAATATGACGCGATTGTCGGCAGTTCCACCATTGGCTGATGTTATAATCACGATAACACCCTCATTATTACTTTCGTTGTTAATTTTGAGTTCAATAAGTAGATAATATGTATGTTTATATTCTGTTATCGCGTTAAAAACACCGAACAAACATTAATATTAGCACTTCCGGTCTCACCGACAGCTCGTCTGCTCGTAGTTGCGTGGTTCCGTTTTCTTCGCCATGCGCAGTGCCGAAAACGTGAATATTTCTGTGCTTTTGACCATCGCCGGTTGCCGTTGAGAGTGGCAGCCGTTCGAGTGTTGCCTCGTCAGCTGAGAACTGCATCGTCGGCAAGTTCTCACGACCGACCGAGGCAGCCGTGCAGCATGTCTCCGATAACAATGCTGGCGTCCGGTAACGGCGGCGCTTCGGGGTCGTCTGCCAGTGCCGTCTTACGAGGCGGTGTATCGGAGTATGGGCCGAAACCGATCTCAGCTGTCATTCGTTCCAAACGAGCGCGCAGGTTTGCTTCCATGGTTGGCAGAGCGATGAAAACACTACGGCGTTCGAGGTGCACACCCAACATTACCAAACCGACGCGCAGTTTTCAAGCACGCGCGATACACATCGGCTCCGCTCGACGAGAACGACGCAAGCCGACCGGAAGTGGCGGCACAGACCACGTGGTTGCGCCCAGACGTCAGAGAGAAAAAAATGAAGAAAAAATTTCCGCCGGCGCTCTTGGGCGGAGCCTCGCTCGTCTGCGGTCCCTCCCTCGAGTCGCTGCCTGTCGCTGCCTAGCTCTCCGCGCGCTCGCGGCGTTGAGTTGAGGGAGAAAGCTGCGGAACGTGATCTGTATAATTTGGTAACACCACTTAGACTTGACGGATTCGAAAAATTTTTGCGGCATATGACTCGTGAAGAGTCATACGTCAAAATGAGACTATTCCAATATAACTAAGAAAGGTGTTGCAGGGCCCCTTTAAGCATCGGTATTGGCGGAGAGGAGAGGGTGCAAGCCGACGCTTTACAACGACTGCGTGAGTTCGATCACATTACTCGCGTATCAATCGAGGTAGCCGAGGCCAGTGAACTTTTGTTCTCTGCTCTGGCAAAGTGCATCCGGGAGACTACCGTGCTTCGGGAACTCAGCCTAACCGTGACAAGCCCGCAGAGCCCGACGGACACCGCACCACCTTCGTGCTGGATGCTCCTCTACGAACCCATGTCCGCCAACATCAGCATCTCAGATCTTTGTATTCTCAGCAACGGAAAGTTTCGGTAGAACAACCATCTCGCTCGCATTATTGGGCTCAGCAGATACATCACTAAGGTGTCATTTATGCTAGAGAGATCAGATAAGGAAGCCACTGAGTTTGTTTGCCTCCTGTCAGAGGCCATTCGCAACAACTACAATCTCCTCAGGTTGGACTTGTATAGTTCTAAAGTGGGCATCGAAGTGAAGCGGTGCTTATTCACCGTCAGGGAAACGACGCGGAGGAACTCTGGTTTGGTGGAGCGTGTTGCTGCCTTGAACGACGCAACACGTATCGATCGGTAGGTACATCTCGTGTTTTCTTTGTTTTAAAGCAAAATCCTCGGATGCGTGAGATGCCTCATGAGACTCGAGCAGTGACCCTCGGCGTCGGTAATGCAAAAAATAGTCATGCGATGACGTCGCCCCACGACTTCAACATGAAGTCACAGATTGCAGAAATTTTGGACGTTTTATGACATCACATCACGCGACGTCAGACTATAACATCATCCCATATTATCGTTGCTTGGCAAAGGTGGGCAGATCCCAGAGGCACTGGGAAACCACGCAGAGAGGTGAAAGCTTGCTCTGCTTCCCATCCCGTAGGCAGTGCAAAACCAGAAGTGTAGATACCTGGGCCAGTTGGTATCGATCCATGGAAATAAGCAGCGCGAAAAGCAAGACGACGCACACAGCGAGGAATGTTCAGCGCTTGTTCTTGTCATTCCTCCCTGTGTGCGTCGTCTTGCTTTTCGCGCTGCTTAATTCCATGAGTGCAAAACTACTTTATTTGCAGGAAGTTTCGGGGGGGGGGGGGGTTGCAGGATCAATACAATCGAATGAAGAAAAATAGGTTGCTTTCGCCTTTAAGCCATCTTGGTCAAATGCTTAAGGGACCGCGTGACCGTGTGCAAGACAGACAGACAGACAGACAGACAGACAGACAGACAGACAGACAGACAGACAGACAGACAGACAGACAGACAGACAGACAGACAGACAGACAGACAGACAGACAGACAGACAGACAGACAGACAGACAGACAGACAGACAGACCCGATGGTACAGTGGTTACGGTGCTCAGATCTTGAGCCGAAAGTCGCTATTTCGATCCTGAGTTTTCTTCTCAGTCGATGAATACAATCGATTCAGAAAAAAAAGATGGCTCTGAGTCGTCTTACGGAAATGCATAAAAGGGCGTGTGACTTTTCGGGCTTCAATTCGTACTGCCTTCTGTAACTAATTGTTATTTGCGTCACCCATATCATCGCAAACAGGTCCACCGCCACCGCACTGGAGGAAGTCTTACGATACCCAGGACTAATGAGAGAGCTTGCCGAGAACGAGGGCATCGCCGTAGGTGAAGTGTCCAGGATGATCGGGAGTCGTCTCAGGAGCATCGAAGGGTTGCACGACTTCATGAGACTCACCGGTGTGGTCAAGGAATGCGTGAGGTGCGCGCCACCTGTCGACGGCTGCAGCATGCAACTGCAGGAACTAGGAAACGACTGTTGGCGCCTGGTGAGACGATACCCGATCTTCGACAACCGGAAGTGCTCCACCATCGCCAAGGCCGGATTGCTCCACGTCCCGCTGAACATCAGAACCAAAAAGTACATTGAGCCAACGGAACTTAACCAGTATATCTGAACGCAATAATTAAAGTTATGCTGAGACAAAGGACCTTCAACTACTCGTACGTTTTCCCCCATCGAAATGAAGAAGTTTTCGGCATATTCGCACAACCACTTATTAGATGCTCTAGGTTTCCGCAGTTCCGCGGAAAGTTGCAGAATTTAAAGCAGCGTCGACGCCATAGCCGGACGGTCACCTGACACGAAACTGACGCAAGCGTTGAGTGCTTGCAAGGAACACTGTGGCGAATCTTGACAGAGAAGAAACGACCTAAAACTAATATATATGCATGGTAAAGTCCAGAAACGAGGCCTTTTCCAGGCTTATCGCAATTACCGCTAGCGAAAACGCCAAAAGAGAGAGTTGTAAAAGGCGTGAAGTTGGAGACGTGTACTGCGGATATGATGACTGCGACTGCCTGTTGTACGAAAACATTTCAGCGCCCATTGTGAAGGGCTGAAAAAATGGTTTTCCCGCTCCACTTGTTCGTGTCCAGGAGGACGCTCATGGTCGAGTTTCCCGGTCGCTGCCAGAACACGCAGCTGAGGTTTTCGATGGTGCTGGTGGTGCAAAGCAGAGCCGCACGTGTTAAATGAGTCGGACACAAGGAGGATTAAACAAAAAATGCTGGAGTGGAAGTTGTGCCGAGAAAGTGAAGCCACGAATCAGCCATTTTACCAGTGGGAAGATAAAACGTTAGGGTGTAGCGAAGAAAATGCAGCTGTTTTCCTCACATGCCCTAAGAGTTTTATAACCCTGGTAATTTTTGGGGACAGGTAGTGCTCGGCGTGTGCCATTACGTTACAACATTTCTTAACAAGCTTCAACATGGAGGCAAATTTTACCAGAAATCAACACATGAATACTCTTCTCCGTAGGTTATTTTTACCGGGAAAAACGATCTCTTAGCTTTTAATTAACCTAGCGTTTGCATTAAAGGAGCAAACCCACATTGCATAAAAGCGGGTGCCACCCGAAAAGAGCATGTTTCCGAGAGAAACCAGGGACAAACCGCGGCTTCACCTTTGCCGGTTATTCATTGCGAGAGCTGCAATTCCAGCTTGTTTTATTTCAATCCTCCTTGAACAGACATCTCGTAAGCTTGCTGACTTCATAGCTTTGGAACTCTTCGTCATGTTGATGTGAGGTGATTACTCAATTATGTCGTCACACAGAGGTTTTCTACCTTTAGGCGGGCGTTTTAGAAATCTTCATCAGAAAGTTTTGTCGTGTACAGCCCAATAACGTTTTTTTTCTTTCGCGTAAATGTGGAAAAACTACGGGTGCCCGAATATTCGGCTTCGAATTCGAACTGAATAATGCCTGATCGTGGAATCGCGGAACACCAGAGCCTTTAGTCATCGTCAAGCCAGCCCACTTGAGGAAAGTACGATAGCAAGGTCTTGCTGGCTTTTGAAGTGCGTCCCCGGTATTTCCGCTGTTCTCGTTCTTTCGGCCCGCGAAAACCTGGGCGGTCGGCGTCACATGCGAAAATATGGTCACGCTATATTGAGACGCCACTACCGCACTAACTTTTCTTACTCCAGCTCCAAATTAGCTTCCCGTCGTGCATTAATTTTAGGGGCGAAGCACCTTAGGGTCGAGGCTTATTCGTTGTTCGTTGTCCGTGCTCACAGCACAGCGCCGGTTTAACAATAGACTAATATCAATCACAATTGCGACGAAACAATATAAAACATCTAAAAGCACAAACCCTTTATACTAGTCGGTGACTTCAACGTTCACATTATGGACCTTAAACCTAGCTTTGTCGTCGACTCTCACTGTCCGCTATCAAGGTATATAGGAAACCGTTGCTATAGTCGAAACATGTATGTGTGTATGTGAATAAAAAAGAAAGGTTTACAATAGATGAACATCAAACATCAATCATAATTGTGACAGAACAGTATGAGACACATACAAGCACAAACCTTTTATACTATTCGGCGACTTCAACATAGAGATTATGAACCTTAGGACCTAGTTTTGTCGTCGACTCTTTATGTCACTTTATGTCACTCAATTTACATGATATGGGGCAACGCTCGGGCAACGTATTTCGTCTTTGTCGCGATGAAGAATAATAGACCTCTCGAAGGTTGCTAGAGACAGGGGCCCATGACAGGTGCTTAGCGCCATTTCTTTCCACCGGTCACGGTGGTTTCGTGATTATGGTGCTTGACTGCTGACCCGAACATCGCGGCGCCGAATCCCAGCTGTGGCGACCGCATTTGAACGCCGCAGCACAGACGGCAATTGTATAGAAACTAAGTGCACGCCACGGTGCACCGATGCGCATATCATCAACAGCGTACGTTCGCGTATTTTTGCGGGTACAAGCAACGCTAGGGTATATGTTTGTGACTCGTATGAGTACATATGTGTTGTTTATTAGATTATTGTAAGACCGGACAGCCAACACTGCAACAAAACGTGACGTAGACAAGTAGAACGGTCACAATTGATCTGAGGCCACCGACGCCGCAGTTTCTCATGCAATATCTTTATTTACGATATAAATGGGTAGTTGCTGGCTGAGTGTCGTTGCAGTACGTTTGTCAGCGTTTGCCTGCTACATCGAAATCGCCTACTACAAACAACAGTGTCTCTTTAAATGGCTATAAATGCCTATATAGCTTTGCACGCATGCCTCACTGTATCCAAACCTGATTCCATTTAAAAAAGAAACGTACTCTGTGCGAAGTTACTATTTTCGTGGTGTTTAATAAATCAGATAAAATACAATGTTCGATCCTATATTCGGCGGTTTCGATTGTTCGACTCGATTGGATGCAAAATTGTAAATACCCGAGCGCCCCTACAGCGACAGCGTTCGCTCTTGCTTTTGAAGCAGCTGTCACCAGAGCACTGCATTCTGTAATACAACGACGGAGTCACCGGGAGACAGCACATGCTGCACAACACCGCCATTTCCTTTTTTCCTGTTCAAGCGGCCAATGTATGAAAGGAATTTCTTGCCGCAGGTGGGCTCATGCACCTGAATTCCACGCTACGATGACTGCAATGGCGCTAAAGCTGCACGTTCCCTTCGAGTGAGCCGATGGGAACCTGTTCTAACACGCTGAGTTAAAGTAAAACCTGAGTTAGCAGTGTTGCTTTAGAGAAGATACGCGATCAGTGAAGAACATCCCGAGGATATATTTTGTCAGTCCAAGGGTAATATGAACTTCCATATTTTTATGCGAAAACGTGCCCTATTTTTATATATATATCGGCGACCTTGCTACTATATATATGTATATATATATATATATTAGAATTTATACACTAGACTAGCGTAGTCGAAATTGCGTATCTGCTAGGGGAGTGCCTGTACGGTCGATGCCACGTACAGTTATTCTTACAGATTCGAATGCTGTTTAAAAGCCAACTCCGGGGCATCCTCAAACTCGCCTCGGGCCCAGATGAAGTCTCCCTTCGTTCTTTCGAATATATTAGAGATTGCCGTGACCTTAAAGCTTTTTCCCAGCGCCTTGAATGAAACCACCCAAACATTCGAAAATCCAGTGCCACACATCCAGAAGAAATGCCCTCTTCAGCCGTTGAGTCGGTGTTTGGTGGACGCAGCGTCTCGGTGGGAGCCGCTAAATCTCGGAGGCTGGGACTTCGCTACGCCCATAGAGGCACCGAAAACTCGGCACAGCTGCCTTGTTTTGTCCCCCCAAACAAACAAACAAACAAACAAACAGACAAACAAACAAACAAACAAACAAACAAACAAACAAACAAACAAACAAACAAACAAACAAACAAACAAACAAACAAACAAAAGCTGCGACATTCTTGCACCGCACGACGGATAACACTGCTAACCTTTTAAAAAATTCAGGGCGCTGCTAATGCTTGAGAAAGCGTCAATGCAGACAAATTCTAAAATAACCTAGCAAGCCATTAAATACGCACGCATGTACGCATGCTTTCGATTTCGCGGCTGTCTCTGAGTTCATTCGCTAGCATTGTATTGTTAGTTTCATATTATTTGATGGGCGCATGCACTGAATATTTCGCTTATGTACGGCGGCGCGTTTTTGTACGGCAATGCTGGGTTATGTTTTGTAACATTGTTGTTTAACTTTGCATTTATGATGTTGTATAATTTGATAAATGCATGGACAAACTATATCGCCTATGCACGATTACGTTTTTTTGTTATTTTAGTTTGCTTGCGTAGTATTATTTTTCTTCTCATGTATTTTTTTTTTCATGTAATGTATACGACTTGAAGAAGTGCTGCTTTTGACCCACCCTGTAACGGCCGACAGACCAACAGCGTTGTAGCGCGGCGAAACGGCGTTCCGTGCGCAATTCCAAGAGCATGCACGAGGAACCACGTGACTTTTCTTCGTGAGCATGGAGGAAGGAAAAAGAAAGGAGGGAGCATTACGTCACGCGATTGAATCCCACCGTGTCGACCCAACACGTGATCAAAACGTCAGAGCGCGCGGTAGGTTTTAGTACTACCAGTGGAGACCTATTTTTGAACCTCCTCCGTGAACCGGCCGGTCTGCGCCGAACAAGCGCGCTTCGATTACAAACTACCGGGCGCCATACCCGAAGTCTCGGCAAAATCTCATTTCTTGCGTGATCTTGACGCTAAAGATCACGTGTTGGGCCGACACTGCTGGCTTCAAAGCGAGTTGGCTTGTCAAGGCTGACTGCGTGACGTAATGCTCCCTCCTTTCTTTTTCTTTCTTCCACGTTCGTGAGCTTCGGAGTGAATAAAAGTTCAGTTGTTGTTTGGGTACGCGTGTTGCTTAGGCTCGTTTAGCTCGGCCTAGCCGCGCCTTCTAACATTGCCGACCCGGACGTGATCCGAACAAGCAACCTAACACCAAGTATGACGTACAACAAGGAACGGCCCTACGTAGTTGTCAGTGCTTTGACGTCGTTCCTCTACGTGGACATCTGTGTTCTGACGTCACCCACAGGGTGCACGTGACACTGCGATAATAATTTTACACGACATGTGTAGCTTGTGTAATGTGTTGCTTGAATAGATTAATGAAATTTGAGAGAAATGATAAGTCGCAAACGGAATGTGTGCGCGTCTTTCTTGTTTTTTTTTTTACTGCGAATCGCAACGAGATGCGGGACTAATCTGCCTCCGTTTCGCATGCGTTCGTGTTCTCAGAGTTTGCGCGTCGAGCGCAAACTCTGAGAACACCCCGTTTACTACCCCGTTCCAGCGCTCATTAGGCATTATTTCTGCTGCGTATGCCTAAATGTTCATGTGGCACTGGCTCTTGATACCGCTATTCTCGTGTCCGTACAAATGTCGCAGCTTTCATGCCCGTCCCGCAGAAACAGGCAGTGCATCACTGAGAACGCCCACACAACGCCGCTCGCGTGCTCGGGCTGGCTCGGGCACGTCATGTGGTCCGCCGGCTCCGATGCCGAAGAGGGCAGGGAAGGGATTTTACTAGCGAAGGCTACACGGGGCGAGTGGCAAGGGTTTGAAGCTCGCCTCCTCGCATCATGGTTAAGCGCCGCTACAAATTGTTTTTTTTTTCTCAGCTCGTAATGAAGCGATTTGCAAAATTCTTGCGGCATAATGTTCTTTATTCGGCACACAACAACTTCCAGCGTCTAACTCAAATGCGCGATGTGGCCTGGTGAGGGGCGCTTTAGAGTTCTTTTCTTAATGAATCTTCGTCGTTGAATCTTGAACCGGCGGCTTCAGTGCAGTGATTGAGGCAGACGGCCCGAAATCCACGACGTAGAATCCACGCACGCCGGATTGATAGTTATCGCCTTTTGCCTGGGCAGGCGCATATAAGCTTTCGTGCCTACTCGATTTTCCACATCTGTGCGCCTTTTCAGCTGTTAGTCGACGTTTGCGATGTCTTGACTTCTCTCTCGTGTCCGTGTTTGCACCCCCAGTTTTTTTACACGAATACGTACCAACTAGCTCAACTGTCTGCTATTCGAAGCTTAACATTTACGGTCAAGAACGGCCGAATTCTCATTCCGTTCCACGCTATCTGCAGAATGGCCCACTACCACGACCGCGACTCGCAAGCAGAATCAGAGCCATCCCAAGAGGACGAGCGAGTCGAAGTGTACGACCGTAACTGCCAGAGTCACCTCGGAATCGTGGCTGATCTTCTGGACACGTTTCACAAGGCGTTCGCGCCTTGCGAAGATGAATACCAACAGTTCCTGGACATAGGATGTGGCACCGGGCGTCTGACAGTCGAGTAGGTGAATTGGCACGAAATCATACACACTTGCGTAGCTATCGCATAACAAAGGAAAACTTATCAAAACCTATTTCATGTATCGCTACTATAGGAGAGTGTTAGGTTGGTGAAAATACGTTGCTACCTAAATGAATAAATTCTTCGTGGTATGGTTTTTCATTGGTGCGACCGCAAATTGTGCCAATCTAGCATTCCTTGTAATCTGATAATACAGGGCCGAAGGCCATAAATGCCCCGAACTTAACAACTTCGAGAGTAATAACGTCAAATATAGCATTGACAAAATATGGGCAATGTTCCATTGCGCACATAGTTCATGCGGTTGAGGAACATTGATATTTTATGAGCATGCGTGGTCTCGTATTGTAAACCATGCAGTAGTAGGTCGCCAAAGCCGGACAGCAAAGAAAAAAAATGAAGTCAAATTATTTTTGGCCTTTATCACTCCAGCAATTACGAGGTATTTGTCTGAAAGAAAAGGCGATATGCTCGGAACGAGAAACGTTTGTTATTTTAATTCCTCCCCTTCTTTTTATGCTTATCAGAAGGAGCACGTCCGGAAGTCTTGAAAGAAAAGTGACCTACGTGAGCTTGAAAAAGACTTTATTCATGCATTCGGACGTTTTACAAAATTAGTGCACTGTGCTTCTTCCACAGAGAAGATAACTGCGATTAAGTAGTACTTTCACGCCGCATAACCTAACGGCAATTAAGGTTTCACGAGGGCTAAGGAAGTACGCTTCGTGCATTTTATCGTTTCAATGATTTTTGAAAGAATAACTCGTTGTTTCAGTTCTGACATCGTAACTGCATGTACAACATGCAGTTACGTAACACCGTTTTAATAACGTTGTCCACAGGTGGTGCATGAATGTCGTAAATGAGCAGACAGGAGTGGGAGTTTGGGGTATTTTACTGAAGATTAAGAACGTCACTTTATGGCAGAGATAACTTGCAGTACATCATGAAATAAAAGTCAAGGTTCGTTGAGTCCCATAGTGTGGAATGTTTTCACAATATGTAGTGCAATACGATCTCTGCTGACGCCTAACATACGCTGTTGCAGATCGCAGGGCTTTAAAAACCTTATTCGACTTTAGGGGTTCGCCTTGCAGTGGACATAAATAGGCACGAACGATGCTTCTTTTATGTTGACATTGAAGCCAAGCTTTGTTCATTTACTTACTCCATTATTTTTGCTCCCAAGTTAAAAGATCTTACAGAGGGAATGGTTAAAATTGATGTATAGGAACAAAAGAAATAAACCGAAAATAGAACCGTCATGTTTCTGTATTATAAAATTATATCTCAGGCGGTAAGTAGCTTACTAAGAAAAATGATAGCAAGATAGTGCAAAACAAATGAACGCACTTTTGCGAGCCTTAGTACAAAATGCCAAATAAGTCGCTGCGGAAACAAAGGTTGTCCCGGATGCCGACTGTCGATCCGGGACAGCGAATGTCGTCGCCCACGTTTGCAAGTGTAAGTCACTTCTATTAACGGCAGGCAATATTTACACTTAAGGTGGATTCGAGTTTCTCACCACATTACGATAACACGTTCGGAATGTACAATAAATTTACGAAGTAAATGTATGCAGTAGCACTCAACGTGAAAGCTGTAGGAAGTGCGCAGCACTGATTCGCCTGTCCATCGGCGATGCTCGCGTTCACAGGCAAGCGCGCGCTAGCGTTCCAAATTTGCAGCATGCTCGGAGTCGATGGCGGGAAAGGAAACGTTCATTTGTGATGCAGTGCTGGCCTCTCCCCGCCTCAATTCCCTCCTCTTCAGCCGCACATCTCTCCTTCTCACTCTGACTTCCCTTTCCCACACCCTTGCTACACTGCACATACAGGGCTATGCTGTGCTCTACCCTTCCCTCCTCCTTTCCACCCTCCTCACTCTCACTTCCCTTTCCCACACCCTTGCTACACTGCACATACAGGGCTATGCTGTGCTCTACCCTTCCCTCCTCCTTTCCACCCTCCTCACTCTCACTTCCCTTTCCCACACCCTTGCTACACTGCACATACAGGGCTATGCTGTGCTCTACGCTCCCCTCCTTCTCACCCTCACTTGCCTTTCCCCCCTTGCTATACTGTACTGCACATGACTATGCTAAGCTTTAACCTTTATCTCCTTCTTTCCCTCCTTCTCACCGTCAATTCCCTTTTCCACACTATTACTGTACCGTACGATGTATTCATGGCTATGCTATACATGGTTTTGCTTGCGTGACGCCATACATGGCTATGCTATGCTTCTCCCTCTCCCTTCACCTTTCTTTCCTCCTCACCCTCACTTCCCTTTCCCGCACCCTTGCTATAACATACTATGCATGGCTATGCTACGCATGGTTTTGCCCGCATGACGCCATACATGGCTGTTACGCTTTACTCTCTCCTCCCCTCCTTTTTTCCTTTTCACCGTGACATCACTGCCCCTCATCCTCGCTTCTCTTTACCGCCCACTTGCTATACATGATGAAACGGGGGCGCGAATAAAACGACACAAAAGAAAATATTGACACAGATTGACAAAGGTTGTCCTGTGTCAATCTTTTCTTGTGTGCCGTTTTATTCGCGCCCCCGTTTCATTATGAACCAACACCAACTCGCCCAACTTTTTGCTATGCTATGCATAATTTTTCCTGCTTGACGCCAAGTGACGACAATCGATGACAGCGTACGAAGACAGCACACTGCCTTCCTCCTCCCCTCCCTTCCTTCTTTTCCTCCTCCTCACTCTCACACAACTCCCCCTCCCCCTCACTTTCCTTTCCCACTCCCTTGCTATACACATCTATGCTATATACGGTTTTGTCTGCGTTACGCGAAGCGGTATGAGATGACGACAATAAAGTTGTTTCCATCCATCCATATGAGATGACGACGCCAGCATACGATGACAGCATACGGTGACAACATAAGATGACAGCATACGACAGCATATGACAGCCCGGGCCCCTAAAGAGCTCCGCACTTAAAATCTCCAGGCGACCCTACTCCTTGACTTGGGTGTCGTATGCCCTGGTGTATTCTCTGGGTTAACCTTGTGTTTCGTCGCACTGACCAACGTTGGCACTGACAAAGCTACAGTGTGTAGAAAGGAGGGCATGGTTGATATATGCTCCACCAGGTGTCGCAACAATCCCAACTGCTCAGAATCTTTCAATGAACTCAATCAATCAATTTGCATTAATTATCCTGACAGTGAATTGAGCGTTATCTTAAACTGATTCTCCGATATCATATGTATGGAATATAACTCTTAACTTGCATTTCTATTTTTTAAAAGACTATTTATGAATATTTTGAAAACCGAAAGCAAGTGCTCGACCGGAAGTGTTTGTTAGAGGATCAAGAGAGTCACTTGGTGCTTGCGCCACTAAAAAAATGTCGCCCGCATCTTCCCACGAGGGGAACTCGAGTAAAAGCGTCGCAGAGTGGTGGGGGTATCGCGTGAATGTTGCGTAATTGGGTTTCGCAGAAGCGTCGCGCTGCCCGAGTGATGGATCCGCTGCTCGACGTTCACGAACGGTTGCTGCTTCTCGAGCACGACGTTCAGGATCCACAGCCCGTCGTTGCCGTTTCGCAGCTGCGTCCCGTTCCCCGAGTTAAGGATCCGCAGCCCGTCGTTGCCGTCTCGCAGCAGCTTCTCGTGCACGAAGTTCCGGGTCCGCAGCTCGCTTCAAACGCTTGCGTTCAGCGTCGTATGCTCATCTCTTCGCAGCCTTGTCTTCTGCGTTGCTTGCTGTTGTTGACGCCGACGATGGTGAGGGTGGGGTAACGTTGCCTTCAACGGGTGGTGGGACGCTGATTGAAGGTACTGTTGCTTCCATCGCATCTACTCGAGTCAAGCAAAGCGTCAAGTCAAGCGAAAGCCAAGTAAAGACGCCCTTGACTGAATTGCGAACGTGCGCTCCGCCGCTTATATACACACCACCCGCGTTCGATCGAGAGGAGGGAGGGAGGGAGAGGAGAGGCCTGCTGCCGGCACGAGACGAGCCGAGCATGCGGAGTGGGGGTGTGGACGGCGGCCGACGCCGCAGGTGCGACTAAGAAATGCTCCGCATTTAAAAGTAATAGAATGGAGACAGCAGGAGTAAAGCGGGCGGCTTTGTTTAAGCTCTCCAATCCGGTCCATAGAGTTTCGTTAATTGTCCGTCGGCCGCAGGTGCCTGTTCCCGCGCTGCCCGCCATCCAGGAGACTCGTGGCCGTAGACAAGTCCGCTGCGATGCTGAAGCTCGCAGCCGAAAAATACCCACACCCGAAGATCGATTATCTCCCGCTCGACATTGTGCAAGACGTGGAGAAGTTTGCGCGCGAACAAGGGCAGTTCCAACGGGTTTACTCATTCCTCACGTTGCACTGGATCCGGGACCAGGGTGTTTCCTTGAGCAACATCGAGAGGCTCATGGCACCTGGGGGAGAGTGCGTCCTGCTCTTCAAGCGAAGTGTGCATTTCTTCGACCTCTTTGAAGCGATCAGGAATTCGCCGCGATGGTCGAAGTACAGCCAGGTAACATTCTCCAAAACCTGCTCAATATGTTGTGATAAGTTAACTTTCAGGTTGTTACTTCGTCGCGTGTACCCGAGGTGTAGGAAGCTTAACTCTATAATTTGAGAGTTAATAGCCTGCTATTAAGGCTTAATTTTTTACATCTCCTAAAGTTCATATTTTGTTAGCCGCGAAGCGTTAGACCACTTGTGCTCAGCAATACAGCCGCGGTAAACAACCGTTATTGTGATAAAGTTCAGGAACGTTATTACATTTGCTTTCTCAAAACTGCATTTTCATTATCTGGGCACGTGCTCGTACTGCTAATGCCTGTCGCTTGCATTTTAACCTATTACTTAGCGTGTCAGAATTTAGGATACTGTTTACATAACGCTTCAACTCAATCAGAGGTCGATTTGATATTTTAAAGTATTCAGTAGTAGTAATAAATTTGTTCCAATGACTTAGTCAGACATGCTTCAAAATTCACAGGGTCCCTTATGCATTCGCCTAACACAACTCGAAGGAGAAAGCCATCTTCTTCTTTTTCTTCTCAGTCGATGTATTGATAGTCCCCCGCCACCTCTAAAAGCTTTCTGCACCTAATGTGGTTTCGCGCTGCCTCCAGGATCGGTGACATAGCAAGCTTTCTGCACTTCACCTGGTTTTGCACTGCGTCCGTGATCGACCCACCTATGACCAAGCGGCGACGTCATCTTCAGACGTCACGTGATGTGAGGTCGCAGTGACGTCATGATGACGGCACAAATTTTAGAGATCTATGAAATCGTGATGACGTCATATCGTCATCACGCGATGATTTTTTGCATCACTCGCGTTGACACCGACGTCGCCGACGCCGATGGTTAATTCTCGCGTTTTATGAGGCATCTAAGGCTTTCGTCCTAATAATATTTTGCACAATACACAATATTTGCCGGGGGTCGTCAAGGCAAATCTAGTCACCGTGGACGTAAAGGCAACGTATGCTTATTTGAGAAAATAATGCCTTTTTCCTAATTAATAAAAAAACAGCGCTCGTTTGTTACGCCAGCTTTTTTATGTATAGGCGCTTATTTGCAGCCAGTGACCGCAGTTTTAACTACATGTGCGACCTACTTAAGAACACGTGTGGATACGCTGAAACCGAGTACCCAGCGGCGGATTTCCTATTTCGAAGTTTGAAGCTGTCCCCAGCCCTTCCGCGAAATAATGAGGAGAAACGAAAGAAACAATGTTTATTGAGAATCATGTACGATGACCACCGTAGAACGACAGCAAGACCCAGGTTTCCCAGCCTTTGTTTCTATTTTTGTCTTTCATTCCTGCGGAGCAGCCTTTCTTTAGTACTTCGCACCATCGAAGTGCAGCGCTGTAAACCACAGTCCCTAAAGCATGTGGACGACTCACGCATGCGTTACTCTAACTACTCACGCATTGAGTTGGAAGCTGCGTGTCTGGGTGCGCGAACGAAACTCCCATCACAGCGACAATTGCACACAAATACCAAAAGGGATAGTGGGAAATTGAGTGCCCAATCCTACAGACAGAGGTGTCACACGAAAGAGGGACATACTGTTATCTCATGTGTGGCGTAACATTTCTCGATCCACTTAAAGCTGTAGACAGCAACATAGCCGTGAAACAGTTCAAGGCATTCATCATTACGTCGTGCGCGGAATGGCAAGAATTAATGTCGGAATTCGTAGAAAGGTCAAGTTTTTACGGGACACATGTGCGCCGTTGAAATAAAAAATGTCCGCGAACGCATCATCTTGTACGAAACTACTCAGTGGAGTATATAGCGTGTGTCCCTTATTTCGCGAAAAGACTTAAAAGTGTAAGTAAGCGATTCAAAGTTAAGCGGCTGTTTGCTGCCGTAACGAGTGAGGAAAACTTTGTAGGAACCCATCTGACGATGAATATCTATGCGAATGCGATTAGCATCGCACCAATTGATATAGTGTCACGTGGTCGTGACGTCGACGAAAGCAGCAGTCGGCGTGTGCAAGAGGAAACTTTTTATTTGGCCGAACTTGTGGCCTTGAAACGGCAGGTCAAACTACAGCAATACACACTGTACACTGATAGCGGCGAACAGAGCGTCGGCCGTCGATAAAAACTCCTCATGGCTGGGACGCGCCGTCTTTTATACATCACGCATCGAACTTTCCAGTCTTATCACTGGTGGTCGCGAAAGCTCTGGAATAATCTAGAGTATTGGCGTCCTGCGCGCAATCTTAACAAAGTGATCTACTACAATCGCAAGGTTCTCGAACACTGCGGCGCGGTCAGCGTTGAGCGTTGCTAACCGTTCTTGCGGTTCAAATCCCAATACATCAAAATAAAACAAGAAGCGGGCGTGGCAATAGCAACACACCGTATTGCAGAACCATTCACTTTTGTGCGTGTTATGTGGTGTTGTGCGTAGTAAAAACTCCTGGCATGTACCTGTACTAGCCAGGAATCAGGAGGATAGAGACGTTGCTTTTACAAATGTCTAGCTTTGATGATTCGGTTAATTGCCTACTTACGCGGGGATGGCCCGCGGCCCCTGCGGAGGATGTTCCGCATGAACCACCACGACCTTGAGTGGTGACGCTGGCTGAAACACCCAGGTTTAGTCATAGCACACATACATACCCATGAAAATGTACGCAAGAATGGCGCCGAGGTAGGCCAATTGTAAGAACATCGCACGCGAAAAGCGAAGACGTCGTTTCGTATCGCATCTGTGACCAGATGATTGTATGTCGCCATTATTTAATTTCGTATCATTTCTATATTTGAATGAACTAAAGTAATCTCGCTCACGCTTCCCCTGGCTCATTGTCTGTCGGCTTCATTATGATTATGACTTGCACATACGTCCCCATTGACATGTATCAGTACCACATGGAGATGTGCTAGACTTCAATCATAGTTTTCACGACAAAATTGACGATTGGGCATGTGCCGCTGTACAAAAAAAAAAAAACAAGAAGAGAAGGAGGAGGGCAATAAACCTTATTGAAAACTTCAGTATCCGCCAGTTCCCCTTCGGGACGAGACGCCTTTATTGTGTAGGCGGTGCTGAATGAAATCGAATCCCCGCCATATATGCACCGATGGTATCTTAACATACAGTATATATTCAGACTAGGGCCATGGGCGGAGCTAGCGGTGGCACAGCGAAAGGAGCACAGCCGCAGCACACGCCTGATACGGGGTGTGTATACGTGGCAGTAATACTGTGTGTCGCTTTATTGGTTCATTGATAACCCATTAACGTCGACAGTTATTCCAAGATACAACAACAACAACAACGAGAGAGTATAGTGTAGATCACGTAGTGTTGCCCGATTGTATTGATTCTTTTTTATCTATCTCTGAGCAGGTTCTCGAAGATATGATGCCGGTTACTGCTACGCTGAATGACGTTGCATCTCTGAGAGAGTACGCAAGAAATCTTGTCGAGTCTACTCGTCTCACGACACTAGCATGTGAAGTTTTCGTTTCTCCGACGACGCTGCGATGGACGCGGGAAAAGTTGACCGGTGAATATATTAACTTTTCTCTTAAAAGATCCCTTGCCTTTTCTAGAGCAGTGCTCCGTAATCTCACCGTTTTCTCTGCTGAGCTCAGCCCGGGTTGATTCCCTGCCAGGCCCGCATGCAGCTATTCTTTGTGTTTGGAAAAAAAAAAAACAAGAAAGAAAACACGTGTCCATCAAGCAGGCTGAACCCAAACGTGTCTCCCATAACCGTGGTACTATTTTGGTGGCTGCTCGCGAGTCCGTGCCCGCGGCGAACGTGTGGAAGCCTCAAGAAAATCTCTGCCACCAGGTGACGATGATCACGATGACGACGACGACATCGCGCTGCACATGCCCCATGCGAAAGAACGCGAGCAGACGATGCAGGCAGCGCGGAAGTAAGTCACAGTTGTGTGCTGTTTCGAACACTAGAAGGCGTTAGTTGCACACGGCGGCTTGTCGTTCTCGGAGCTCTCCCAAACCGAAACTGAGACTGGTCGGTAATAAACAGACTGTAATTAATTATCTGTCGCGCGCTGCAGCAAGGGATGTGCCGTGATATGACTAATAGGCCTCCAGCAACATACTGCATCAAAAAAAAAAAAAAAAAAAAACGCTGCACCGACATTCTTGTGTCAGTACCTCTTTAAAGTAGTGCACAAACGAAAATATTTTCATGCAATATTGCGTGGAAAAGCATGTGACCTGTATGAGCCTAACTATGCGGGCAAGCAGTATGCGGACAAGTATATGTCCATTACTTGAATGGCAGCTCATGAAAAAGCAGGAAAGAAAATTAAACATGGCGCTTCGGGTAAATCTGCAATACAACACTGGGAGGGTCTCCGTCAAGTGTTTGCTTTTACATCTGGTATAGCGTATGGTCTCTCATATCCCATTCGCCCTTCGAGACCGTGAGAAACACAAAGTTCCATATGCCTCAACACAAGCTTTCATCACAAACCAGGATGAGGAAGCGGTAACACAGAGTGCAGAATAAGCTGATATACTGGAGTTACCCACTTTCAGCTTTGGAGCTTAAATGTTGGCTTAGAACTATACGCCGATATGCATTCTTATGCTTCCCAAGTTCTACTCTGCCGTACGTTCCCGCGTTTGTATAGTCTGTCACATACATATGTTGAAATTGAGTAGTAACTGAAAAAGTGCTCGACTGTGGTTTCTTGTAGACAGGTCGCACTCGAGAAAACTCGCCACACATTTTATTACAGTAAAAAGTAACGCGTTTTAACACAAATCTTGCTAAGTCTATTTTATGTATTTTTATGCAGCCTCACGTTGCACAACGGGTGATACAAGCTGTGCAAATTCACAACTTGTCAGTGCAAGTTGTATAGAAGAAGTGTTGCAGCACGTTGCACTCTCTGTGCGGGTAGGTTGAACGAACAGGGATAGGTGCCTCAAACAGGCTGGCGAATATTTGAAGGCTAAAGCCTGCTGCACGCTTGGCAATGCGTTAAGTTATATTTATTGCTAGGCATAACAAGCCGCAGTGGGAGAGACACACATTAAATGACCTTGAGGGCTCGGACCGCCTTTGACCAAGCAACGCTGTCATGCGATACATCAACACACGACGTCATGTCATGACATCACAAATTTAGAGATTTGTGACGCCATGATGACGTCACATGATAACGTCATTGAGACGCAGGTCACATTGATTTTTGTATCACATTTTCGCCTGTCATGTTCCACTTAAGGGCACTGCGCAAGGAGCCACGTAAAGGTGTCTTGCAACGTTTTTTTTTTGTCTGCCTTCCGTAGCACTGAAGTGTGCGTAGCGTTGAACACTGGGATGAACGCAAAAAGAACGATCAAAATTGGTGCCTGGGAACTCAACTTACTGGGCTTCAAATTTCAAGACACCAGCGGACGACGAGGAAAAAGGATCCCTTTCCCGTTTCATTACGGCGCTGACGTCGATGGCTGGTTCCAATCACCGCTCTACGAACGATCAAAATTGGTGCCTGGGAACTCAACTTACTGGGCTTCAAATTTCAAGACACCAGCAGACGACGAGGAAAAAGGATCCCTTTCCCGTTTCATTACGGCGCTGACGTCGATGGCTGGTTCGTCACCCTGTTATAGAGACAAAACTTGACATTCGGCGAGATGATGCATGGCTTTTGGGAACCCTAAAGCGCAAGAAAAAAAAAACATATTCCAATGGAACGAGAGACACAGGACGGGCGATATACTTGTTCTGGCACACCCACTTCACCAATCACAGCGAAGCTCTTCGTCAGACTAATCATGTTCCACTTAACCGCAGTCATCTAGTAGCGCCCGTCCTGTGCTTCTCGTTGTATGTGAGTACCTGTTCTTGCGCTTTAATGATTCCTTATAGAGCCGTTGTCGTGACTGCCGCTTGATGAAACGTCACTTCCGATCACAAAAATAGTCATTGTATGTCACTATAGTCTGAAATCAAAGTGGTTTCTCCGCCGATATTTCAATATCAGCTTCAGAGGCTTGAGATAGGCGGCTCTAACGCAGTCTACATTCACATGTTTTCGGAAAGGGGGAAAACTGGCGTCTAGTTTTGTCATAAAACTAACCTTTCCATAACGTCTTCTTTTACAGCGCAGCTCTTAGGCGCCCGTTCCTGCGTTAAGCGGCGTCGCCGTTGCCGTCGGTGACGTAACCGATAGACATGAGAAATATTGAATGGGATTTGAACCAGGGTCCTAAGCGTGATACATTTAAGGCGGAAAGTTGGGCTAGTTGGTAACGTGAATAATAGGTCATGTTTACTAGCGAAAAAAAGACATGGGCGAGAAGAAGGAATACAGGACAACGCTAGCGTTGTCCTGTATTCCTTCTTCTCGTCCACGTCTTTTTTTTCGCTAGTAAACATGTCCTATTATTGTCCTAAGCGTGGCAGTCGAGTATTCTACCACAGAGCCATTATGTGCTTGAAACTCATTTGCAAAATGGCCTTATACAGGTGGCATGTAGGGCACGAAATCGCATTAACTTATGGATGTACTATTGCGTGGCAGAAAAGTAAAAGAACAGCCAGTCATCACACAATGCTAATTATGCAAAGAGTGTATGGTTTATTGCTTCCCACCCACTGCAAAGTGCTCAGACATAATTCTTCATCGTTGTCAGGGACATGCAGAATCAACAAAGTGCACATACCTTACAAATGTGTAGCCTAGCTTATACGCAGAACTACGAATAATGGCGTAGTGGGTGCTGTCCTGCTTCACAAAACTAATGATTTATGGCGTAGTCGACACCTTGCGGAAAGCCAAAACTTCAAACACAGTTGGCCTTGCACCGACACAAAGCTGTGCTCAGAATTCGCATTAGGGCGCCACCGCCACAGCGCTCGCCGTGTGGCGAGAGAGAGCGAACGGCACGCGTTGACTATGGAAACGCTCTTTCTGCGATGAACGCTGAACTACCAGCTCGCAAGGAACGAGAACGCGCCCTCGCGCGCGAGAGACAACGCCGACGCAGGCAGCGTCCGCTAACGAGTTTCTTGATTGAAATATCCGACTGCTCGTTTTTTTTTTGCTTTATTGCCTGTTATTAGACATGTACGCGCTGCACAATCGTTCACTGGCCACAGGCACTGGATCTTGACCTGCAATGTAGTGCCAGTGGCAGATTTATGTTGTGCGTAGTTGAACAATAAAGATCCGCAGCGTGCACGTTAACTAAAAGTGGACTGCGGGTATCTGTGTCTAACCTTTCTTCTGTGTCTCATTGCCCATTAACAGTGATTTTGCTGTGGGAAACACCGGCGCACACTGCATGCTTCGCCCCTCCACAGGTTTCACGTTAGTGGAGCTGAAACAACCTTCCCTACATCCTTTCTTTCTCTTTCTCTCTGTTTCGTCTATCTAGTTTTGTATCAGTTTTTAGTGAATTATTTTTCTTTGTGGCTCTTTATATATATATATATATATATATATATATATATATATATATATATATATATATATATATATATATATATATATATATATATATATACGGGACATGACGGCAAGGGCGACGGAGACGGCAAAGACCAACCGTGTATGTCCATTTAATTGATATCGCAATAACAATTCAGTTGGCGCAGTCTCCGGGCCGAATTCACTTCTTTTTCGATTTCTTCCCCGGTGTTCCGCTCAATTCGTGAAATATAAGTCCAGCATCGTGATTGGCTTCAATATTTTTTCACGAACGTTTTTAGCGTAAGAAGGCTTCATGAATACGGCCATCCGTCATTTTTTTTGTCTTTTTTTGTTATAACAAATTGAACAAATTTGAGCTAGGAAACCATAAATCCTGGCCAGAGGCTGCTTGCAAGCAATATTAAAAACGCGCAGTGGTAAGCTTGAGGTAAGCTTAGGCAAACATACAGTTCTTGGTCATGGCTGAAGTGACAGGGTGCCTCTTCATGTGTTCCTTGTGAGCGCATGGAATAACTGGGAAATTTAGCGTGCGCTCTAGATAAACACCGGAAATAATCATTTCATAGGTTCCAGAAACATTAAGCTCATTTTTCCAAGAAACCAATGCGGTGGTCTATATTATGTGGCAGTGAGTAGAAATGTTCTTTTCAAATTCGGCAAAAAGCTTGCTTTGCGTATACTTACATAAGGTGAGCAAGTTTTTGTACATGTTGCATTAATAAATGCAAAAGTACTCCATTGGTGTTGCTTACATAAACTTAGGGTAATAATCGTCAGATAAATCTGTATGAATTATATAAACTATTTCTTCTTACACTGCGCCTAAAGGCAGTGTTCGCCTGACCCGCCTATTTTAACACGGTGTTACTTTAACTTTTTGTTATCGTTTTTGTTTCGTTAATGTGCGTTAAGTGAACAGAAATGGAAAGGAGGGCAAGACATAACGATGAGGCCGGTTTGCCAATAACAACGTAGTTTGTTTATGGAGAACAAGTCACGAAATAGTCCAGGAAAATGAGAGATACGGATAAGGCTGGTTTGGCAATATGGGTGCTAAAGCACTAACTTGTGTCTTTTGATATACTGATGTAGCTTTTTTTCGCATCACGAGTCATATTAAGAAGCCGTTTGAAAACAGGCCATAATGTATTTTGTTATGAAAGTGAGCGTTAGGTACTAACTCCATTCTGTTTTTGCTTTTTTCGTCAGCAGTCATCAAAAGATCATCATTTTGTCTCTTTTTTCAGAATCGCTTCTTTCATTCAACCCAGTATACCCCCTGCTAGACGAAAAAGAGAAGAAAGATTTCAAGAACTTCATCGCAGATTTTGCCAAGACCTTCTCAGTCGACACTTTTAATGAAGACCCGATAAACCGCACATACCTTTTCATTCACGCCTGTAAGTTGGATGGCTGCACAAAAGCTGCATGAAAGCTGCACAACAGGTATTTTATAGCTCCTAAAAGTTGTACTGCATGTGGCCTCGTCGTGCGGTTGAGTGGCAGTAGCATTTGTTTTAATTTGCGCATTTATTTGTACTGACACAGCACAATGGCCTTCAGACTGCTGGGATAAAAGCTCGCAAGGGTGATTCGGCACAGAATACGACAAAAATAACACGACAAAGCTAACAGAATAGCTCTCACATTCGCCCTGCAATTCAAACAGAGCGCATGAAGCTGAGCGACATTATAAGAGAAAATGCATAACATACGTTCAACATATTAGATCATTCTTGAAATCCGTTCAAAAGATCATCTTCGCGAGCATCACTGCCTTTGTGCATATCGTGCAGCGGATTTTAGTTCAAGAAATTCAAAATGGTGGTTATGCGGCATTGTTGTATCATGGCCGGACTGGACAGCCGGACGCGCGGGCGTTCCCCGCACTTCTCCACAGACCAGCCATGGTTGTGAATACAGATAGTTCTTTAAAACAACGCAGAAACGGGACACCGAAAAGTACCACACTGCCCAGGCGCTACTGCCCAGGTGTCATGTGCTACTTTTCTGCGTCCCGTTTTATGCACAGTTCTAAAGAACTACAGATTTGAGTTAGTGTTAAAAATATTTCTTCATGTCCTGAAACTACGCGTCCCTTAATATTATGGTGCATCGCTCTCTGATAGCCCAACATGAGGATCAACCATTGCTTAATGCGCCTTCTACAACCTTTATTCTTCCTCAAAAAAGAAAAGAACTTGAAGAAAACTCGGTCTACGGTGTGCTATTTCTTAGTTGTCTTGGAAATGTGCCATTTATGTCCAGAGGATGACAGAGCCCAAATACATTCGTTACAAATTTTGAGAAATACCTCCAATGTGCTTGTGTGACATCTTTCATGATACCCTGTTAACAATAAAAAAAGAAATGGAAGGAACTGGAAGATGGAAGCTGCCGATGAAAAAATCCGTAAACAGGGGGTGGGTGCTCGAGCCGACGTTTCGACATGTGCACTTTTCTTCAAGGCTGGAACTGTGCTACAGGGGCCCTTTGAGCTAGTGATGATTTCCTGTCCAGTTGACATGCTTCGTTGTAGACCTTCTTTAGAGCATCTTGCGGGTAATTCCTTTTAGCTAACGTTTCCTTTAGGTTGCATAAGTGGTGAATGTAGTCACTGTCATCGCTACAGATACTTCTTATACGCCTCGCCTGTCCTACAAATATCCCCTGTTTGCAGTGTCGCGGGTGATGACTAATGTAATCTAGGTATTGTTGACTGTCTGTTGGTTTTCTGTAAAGCGTCGTCTTTAATTTTCCTGCTTCAATAGATACCGTCTTGTCTAGGAAGCTAATTTCACTGGAAGAATGGTGCATGGTGCATTTAATACTAGAGTGAAACTTGTTACAGTGGTCAATGAATGCGTTTAGTGTGCTTACGCCATGTTCCCATATGATCAGTATGTCGTCTATGTAACGGAGATAGGTGGAAGGCTTCACTGGACATGATTCCAACAGCTCTGATTCTAACTGTCCCATAAAAATGTTGGCGTATGTTGGCGCAAAAAGGGTTCCAGCCTTGAAGAAGAGAAGTCCACTTGTCGAAACGTCGGCTCGAGCACCCAGCCCCTGTTTACGGATTTTTTCACCTGTTAGCAATGTTGGTTTTCTGTAAAGCGTCGTCTTTAATTTTCCTCCTTCAATACATACCGTCTAGTCTAGGAAGCTAATTCACTGGAAGAATGGTGCATGGTGCATTTAATACTAGAGTGAAACTTGTTACAGTGGTCAATGAATGCGTTTAGTGTACTTACGCCATGTTCCCATATGATAAGTATGTCGTCTATGTAACAGAGATAGGTGGAAGGCTTCACTGGACATGATTCCAACAGCTCTGATTCTAACTGTCCCATAAAATGTTGGCGTATGTTGGCGCAAAAGGGGTTCCAGTCTTGAAGTCCACTTGTCGAAACGTCGGCTCGAGCACCCACCCCCTGTTTACGGATTTTTTCACCTGTTAGCAATGTTGGTTTTCTGTAAAGCGTCGTCTTTAATTTTCCTGCTTCAATAGGTACCGTCTAGTCTAGGAAGCTAATTTCACTGGAAGAGTGGTGCATGGTGCATTTAATACTAGAGTGAAACTTGTTACAGTGGTCAATGAATGCGTTTAGTGTACTTACGCCATGTTCCCATATGATAAGTATGTCGTCTATGTAACGGAGATAGGTGGAAGGCTTCACTGGACATGATTCCAACAGCTCTGATTCTAACTGTCCCATAAAAATGTTGGCGTATGTTGGCGCAAAAGGGGTTCCAGTCTTGAAATCCACTTGTCGAAACGTCGGCTCGAGCACCCACCCCCTGTTTACGGATTTTTTCACCTGTTAGCAATGTTGGTTTTCTGTAAAGCGTCGTCTTTAATTTTCCTGCTTCAATAGATACCGTCTTGTCTAGGAAGCTAATTTCACTGGAAGAATGGTGCATGGTGCATTTAATACTAGAGTGAAACTTGTTACAGTGGTCAATGAATGCGTTTAGTGTGCTTACGCCATGTTCCCATATGATCAGTATGTCGTCTATGTAACGGAGATAGGTGGAAGGCTTCACTGGACATGATTCCAACAGCTCTGATTCTAACTGTCCCATAAAAGTGTTGGCGTATGTTGGCGCAAAAAGGGTTCCAGTCTTGAAGAAGACAAGTCCACTTGTCGAAGCGTCGGCTCGAGCACCCAGCCCCTGTTTACGGATTTTTTCACCTGTTAGCAATGTTGGTTTTCTGTAAAGCGTCGTCTTTAATTTTCCTGCTTCAATAGATACCGTCTTGTCTAGGAAGCTAATTTCACTGAAAGAATGGTGCATGGTGCATTTAATACTAGAGTGAAACTTGTTACAGTGGTCAATGAATGCGTTTAGTGTGCTTACGCCATGTTCCCATGTGATCAGTATGTCGTCTATGTAACGGAGATAGGTGGAAGGCTTCACTGGACATGATACCAACAGTTCTGATTCTAACTGTCCCATAAAAATGTTGGCGTATGTTGGCGCAAAAAGGGTTCCAGTCTTGAAGAAGACAAGTCCACTTGTCGAAACGTCGGCTCGAGCACCCAGCCCCTGTTTACGGATTTTTTCACCTGTTAGCAATGTTGGGTTTCTGTAAAGCGTCGTCTTTAATTTTCCTGCTTCAATAGATACCGTCTTGTCTTGGAAGCTAATTTCACTGGAAGAATGGTGCATGGTGCATTTAATACTAGAGTGAAACTTGTTACAGTGGTCAATGAATGCGTTTAGTGTACTTACGCCATGTTCCCATATGATAAGTATGTCGTCTATGTAACGGAGATAGGTGGAAGGCTTCACTGGACATGATTCCAACAGCTCTGATTCTAACTGTCCCATAAAAATGTTGGCGTATGTTGGCGCAAAAGGGGTTCCAGTCTTGAAATCCACTTGTCGAAACGTCGGCTCGAGCACCCACCCCCTGTTTACGGATTTTTTCACCTGTTAGCAATGTTGGTTTTCTGTAAAGCGTCGTCTTTAATTTTCCTGCTTCAATAGATACCGTCTAGTCTAGGAAGCTAATTTCACTGGAAGAGTGGTGCATGGTGCATTTAATACTAGAGTGAAACTTGTTACAGTGGTCAATGAATGCGTTTAGTGTACTTACGCCATGTTCCCATATGATAAGTATGTCGTCTATGTAACGGAGATAGGTGGAAGGCTTCACTGGACATGATTCCAACAGCTTTGATTCTAACTGTCCCATAAAAATGTTGGCGTATGTTGGCGCAAAAGGGGTTCCAGTCTTGAAGTCCACTTGTCGAAACGTCGGCTCGAGCACCCACCCCCTGTTTACGGATTTTTTCACCTGTTAGCAATGTTACATCTCTGAATGAAACTGTACTTACCTTACACGTATAAAAAAGTATGAAAAACGTCTTTTATTATATAATTTGCTAGATATATATGTCGGCACATTGGCGTAAGGTGAGTTATGAAGAAAATTTATTACCTATAGCAGACCTTTCGGATTATCGAGCTGACGAATTTCATGGAATATAAAAGGAAGTTATTTTTACTGGCATGCAAGATATGTTTCTCTGGCGCCATTGATACTCTATTTATCAATCACAAAATAAGCGTTGCAATAATAAATTGCTTTTTTCGATTGGCATCGTGCACAGGAGATGAGCAGAAGAAGATGTAGGAAGCTGTATTATGTTTGTATAACCGCATTACAACATGTGCTCAGTTGTACTGAATATACGAGACACTGCTGTACTGCCGCGAGCAAAAGTATACGGACCACAGGAGCGCGTGCCGAAGTTACGCTCTGCGCCATCTAGAGGCCAACCGTCTGCAGTAGAGAGCATAGGTCTGGCCGCGCAATGGCCAGAGCAATGCTCTCGACAACAGACAGCTCGCCACTAGATGGCGCAAACCACAACTTCGGCACGCGCTCCCGTGGTCCGTATACTTTTTCTCACGGCAGTACATTATCGTGTTTTGTATAGAATGTTTGCTTTGCGATGCGTTACTAATAAAATGAGTGAATAAACCACATTTTTCTGAGTACTCATGTTTTTGCCGAAACACTATTGCCCATGGAGAGCTGGCTCGCGCGTACTTGACACAAAGTTTTCAAGCGAATGTTTTGAGCATGTATTGTGAGTACGAGAAAATTACCAGCCGAAAGCTGATAAAAATAGGAAATGAAGAACAATACAATATAAAAAAAACGCGGGAAATTTACACTTAGTTACGCAAAGCTTGGCACAGTAAGGCGCGGGACGTCGCCGCTCGTACTCGGCATCCATCACGTCGGGGTCTTCGCGGATCAATCGCTTTCTCGCCGCCTCCCTGGCATTTTCTCGTCGAGTGTAGTCAGCATCGGCTTGTCGCCGTCTCTTCGCGGCTGCTTCCTCGGCCAAGTAGGCCGAATCAGCCGGTCGCTGCCGTTGCCGCTCCCGTCGACCGACACGTCTACGTTCCTGATGCGCGGCTTCCTCCTCGGGAGTACGCACTTCCTTAGGACGCCCCATGACTGTCCGGGCACTATCGGGCGCAGCAAGGCTTTGCATTGCAGAGCGGAGGTTGTGGGTGTTGTCCCAGTTGGTGGGCGTGGCTTAGCTACTGCGCATGCGCGGCTTGGCCAGGTGGTACGGTACCTGGTCGCTAGGCGACGCGATGCGAGGAGCGCGCGATGTCTCCGTCAGTGGGCGTGGCTTAGCCGCAGCTGCAGCTATTTTCGCGCATGCGTGGCTTGGAGAGGTTATGGCAGGTGTTGTGTTGCCAAGCTGCGGCGCGGCTGGTTGCTAGGCAACGCGAGGAGAGCTTTTTGGAACGCGACAGACATTTTACTCCGAGCTAGAGCAGCTTCGCTGTTAAAAAAAAAAGACAAGTGCGAACGATGCTGTTTTCCGTTCGCGGCTGTTAAGAAAGTCGCGCGCTCGTTGAGCGCCTAGCAGAACCAGCGGCACGCCGTTGCCTTCTTGTCCATAAATAAAAGCGTCGCCATAAACATAGTGTCTCTTAATGATGCACTAGAGGCAAATATGGCGCTAGTTTTAAGGGAGCTGCATCGCAAGACGCTTCAGCCAGCGTGGAAATTATGGGCTGTACATGTATTCGCCTAAACTTCGTTCTTTCTGCTCCCTCTGGCTTCGTGTGGCCCGCAGCCGTATTGTGGCAAAACAAAGTTCAGCAAAAGTTTAGCAGTCCCGCTTCACCACTTTGACCATTTTAGGCGCACCAATTCAAATAAGCTCAGGAGGTTCACAACGATCCGTTCTTTCATCTGAGACAGAAGCCAAAACACAACAATAAACAAAGACACGAGCACGTTCGAAGCCTCAAGCACGAAGGCTAGGCAAATCCACGTACTACCCATCATTCCCACGGTGGCTGAATGATTGCAGCGGCAGAGTTTGCCCTGGTAAATATTGTAGGAAATTCTATGGCCATAACAGCATCACATATTTTTTTTCTTTTTTTGCTTGGAAGCTTGGTCTACCAACCACCACTGCAGCAATTAGCGCTAGTGATGCATTTCCCGCTTACCTCGAGGGTATACCAGCTGACATAGCCGTGATAATAGTCGAAGGCAACCCGCCGTCGTATCACGTGAGGTGTCTCGTTCCTAAGCTCGAGGGCGCGGGTTCGATTCCAGATTACGCTGGTTACATTTCAATGGAGCAGAGCTACAAGAACACCCATGTACTTAGAATTAGGTTCACGTTGAAGAACACCAGGTTGTCAAAATTATTGTGAACTCCCACATTACGGCATGCAGCATAACCATATTCAAATAAAGCATAGTTAAGGGGAAAATGGCAGCTTGAAAATGTGAAAAAATTTTCAACACGGGGTGTCGTTAGAGCCAAGGTTTCGACAATCGTTCTTGTCTTCTCCAAGGCTGCAGCTGTCTTGTTCAGTTGAAGCCTTGAAGAAGACAAGACCGCTTGCCGAAACGTTGGCTCAAGCGGCACCCCTTGTTTAAGAATTTTTCATCGCATTACCATATTATAGTTTTGACACGTAAAACACCATATTTTGTGATTACGCATAGGCGGAGGCAGAAATTAACTGCATCGAACTGTGTTAGTAGGAACGAGGATCCAAATATTAATATGTTCTAAACGCACTAAAACTATCGTGCCATATCGGTTCTTCCAAAGCCTGCAAGCTGGGTGAAGCTACACGAAAGGAAAAAAAATTATGCGCCTCTTTGTAGCCCGAAGCTAAAAAAACGCCCCCACCTCCCCGAAGGGAATCCTGAGGAAATGCGAATGCATTTCTTGCGCTGAGAGTACACGGCGTAGTAATTTTATTGGCGTAAAGCTGGACACATCGACGCGCTCAAGTGTCTCCCTCTTTCAACGAACGGTTCCTACGTGCGTTGGTAATCACCTCAGGGATGTTGCCATCGCCTTCAATGCAGCACAAACGCGTCTAGAACGCGCTGTTTTCAGGCTGTGCCAACGCAGCACAAACGCTACAAGCGCGTTTCAAACGCACTGCATTGAGGCGGTGGCGCAGGGAGGAGAGAGAGCGAACGGCGAGAGAAGGAGCGACGAAGCACTGAACCTACCCTCTCCTACACTCTCTCCACACACGCGGGAGCTCCGCCGAGCTCCTGCACGAGCGATGCGAGCGCCCTCACACGCGGGAGCGCGCTCCTCCTCTCCACTCACTCTCCGCTACTCCGCCCGCACCACCTGCTCCGGTCAGGGGCGAAGATAAGCGCGCGCGCCCGCAGCTGTTGCTATGAGAGAGGGAGTGAGAGCGGAGTGGCGCGCGGACAACGCCGGATGCCTCACATAGCCCGACTAAGAAATGCATTCGCATTTAAAAGAAATCCTTGTAACGTTTCGAGAATTCGAGCCTTCCAGTGGACGAAAACTTCGCTCTAGTCACGGAGTAAGATCGGACGGGAGCGCCGACTCCTCTCGTCTGGAAAGGATGCATTCTGCAACGCCGGATATTACTTTACAGCGTGTTCGCCAGATGGCTCATCCTCCTGGGACTGCAAAACGGTTTCCAGTGTGCTTCATCTACAACAGGTGTTTCTTTGATATAGCAGCTGCCGCAGGCGATAGAAATTAATTTAAGCGCTCCTTGATCGAAACCTACAAAGAGTGTGCTTCTTGCGACAGAGAAATCTCTGCCGATATATATTACGGGTTACGCATGAGCGGTCATTGCATCTACCACTTTGTAAATTGTTCGGCAATTACCGAGAGCTCTAGCGAAACAAGAACTGCTGCACGAAGCATAACTCGGAGTGTGGAGCTTGTCTTGTCGGCAGCCTGGAAATGTTGGGAACACAAATTCACTTGGCCATATGCTTGAACTTGGGAGGCGTACGAAAGGCAAAAAAAAAACAAAACAAGAAACAATTTAAAGGAGGACTGACAGCAAAATTATTGCTTGCAACTTTTATGCTTTAAGTAGTAGGTTTGTGTCTGATAATCGCGAAATCGAATCGCAAATGCTCTAACGTGTCGTAAATTCATCCTAGCGTCATGATTAGCGCGCGCGCGCGCGCGCGCGCGCGCACGCACGCACGCACGCACACACACACACACACACACACACACACACACACACACACACCACACACACACACACACACACACACACACACACACACACACACACACACACACACACACACACACACACACACACACACACACACACACGCGCACGCACGCACGCACGGAGGGTGGCCGATTTGAAATTCGCTGGGGGTATGCAGGCGCTTGAAACACGATGTTTTCCTTACATGAAGCTTAAATGAACAGCTAGCTGCAATGATGTGAAAGAACGATGCGACGAGCGAACGAAACAGAGAACTCGAATTAGGCCTACTATATTTCCTTCGAAGGTGGCTGTGGAGGGTATAAAATATTTGACGAGATTATATCTGACTAGAACGAAATGCTGCTGGAAAAGGTCGACGCGCAGGACAAAATAACCCGCGTCACCAAGAAAAGCATCACCGAGGGAGCAACGTGCTAAAAAAGGTGGTGGCCTGGAGGCACTAAAGGTTAAGGAGCAAACAAACAAGTCGCAGAAATACAATGACACACTTACAACAATATATTCACCATTAAAACCTGGATACTGATGATAGTGTTCTTATACTGAGGAACACGCGGCGTCAAATCTACGATCGTAGGTTTACTATAAGACGAGGAATGGAAGATCGAAGCTCCGGTATTAAAACTTCGCACAGAAACCCCTACGAAGGTGTGTCAGCGTGACGTCAGAGATATCAATGTATTTCTGGCATTCTGGATATAACCGTTGTGGTGGCGTAGCAGGGAAGTTGTCGCGCTACTATGCTCGATCGCGAGGGTTCGACCCCCGGGCAAGGCGGCGGCACTTCGATGGAGGCAAAAGGCAAGAAAACTCGCGTACTTAGATTTGGTTGCACGTTAAACCCTGGGTGGCCCCAATTAATCGGGCGTGCTCCAGAATAATACCATAGTTTTAGCGCGTTAAACCAGGAAATAATTGGAATTTGGGCATGTTGCCTAAGTAAGGTTCTCAAATCTTGCCGCGTTAAGCGTTTGGCTTCACTAGAACGCATTTTTAACGATAAAGAAAATTTGGGTGTCAGGAGACAACATTGAAATATATGGCGTCACGACGATCTGGTCCTTCGCCATCAGTATTTTCATTTTGCGCTGTTTTTTGTCTTACGAAGAATGTACGCGTAACAAGGGGTCTCTGTTTCAGAATTGTGGAACGGTAACTTAGTAGGGCTAGTGAAATAGATCTTGTAATTCCTAATTTCTCCTTAAAAACTGGTATGCTGCTCGCTGTCGTGCACCCCCGCATATATATATATTATATATATATATATATATATATATAATATATATATATATATATATATATATATATATATATATATATATATATATATTATATATATATATATATATATATAATATATATATATATATATATACATATATATATATATATATATATATATATATATATATATATATATATATATATATATATATATATATATATATATGCGGGGGTGCACGACAGCGAGCAGCCATACCAGTTTTTAAGGAGAAATTAGGAATTACAAGATCTATTTCACTAGCCCTACTAAGTTACCGTTCCACAATTCTGAAACAGAGACCCCTTGTTACGCGTACATTCTTCGTAAGACAAAAAAACAGCGCAAAATGAAAATACTGATGGCGAAGGACCAGATCGTCGTGACGCCATATATTTCAATGTTGTCTCCTGACACCCAAATTTTTCTTTATCGTTAAAAATGCGTTCTAGTGAAGCCAAACGCTTAACGCGGCAAGATTTGAGAACCTTACTTAGGCAACATGCCCAAATTCCAATTATTTCCTGGGTTTAACGCGCTAAAACTATGGTATTATTCTGGAGCACGCCCGATTAATTGGGGCCACCCAGGGTTTAACGTGCAACCAAATCTAAGTACGCGAGTTTTCTTGCCTTTTGCCTCCATCGAAGTGCCGCCGCCTTGCCCGGGGGTCGAACCCTCGCGATCGAGCATAGTAGCGCGACAACTTCCCTGCTACGCCACCACAACGGTTATATCCAGAATGCCAGAAATACATTGATATCTCTGACGTCACGCTGACACACCTTCGTAGGGTTTCTGTGCGAAGTTTTAATACCGGAGCTTCGATCTTACATTCCTCGTCTTATAGTAAACCTACGATCGTACAATTGACGCCGCGTGTTCCTCAGTATAAGAACACTATCATCAGTATCCAGGTTTTAACGGTGAATATATTGTTGTAAGCGGGTCATTGTATTTCTGCGACTTGTTTGTTTGCTCCTTAACCTTTAGTGCCTCCAGGCCACCACCTTTTTTTAGCACGTTGCTCCCTCGGTGATGCTTTTCTTGGTGACGCGGGTTATTTTGTCCTGCGCGTCGACCTTTTCTAGCAGCATTTCGTTCTAGTCAGATATAATCTCGTCAAATATTTTATACCCTCCACAGCCACCTTCGAAGGAAATATAGTAGGCCTAATTCGAGTTCTCTGTTTCGTTCGCTCGTCGCATCGTTCTTTCACATCATTGCAGCTAGCTGTTCATTTAAGCTTCATGTAAGGAAAACATCGTGTTTCAAGCGCCTGCTACCCCCAGCGAATTTCAAATCGGCCACCCTCCGTGCGTGCGTGCCGTGCGCGCGTGTGTGTGTGTGTGTGTGTGTGTGTGTGTGTGTGTGTGTGTGGTGTGTGTGTGTGTGTGTGTGTGTGTGTGTGGTGTGTGTGTGTGTGTGTGTGTGTTGTGTGTGTGTGTGTGTGTGTGTGTGCGTGCGTGCGTGCGTGCGCGCGCGCGCGCGCGCGCGCGCTAATCATGACGCTAGGATGAATTTACGACACGTTAGAGCATTTGCGATTCGATTTCGCGATTATCAGACACAAACCTACTACTTAAAGCATAAAAGTTGCAAGCAATAATTTTGCTGTCAGTCCTCCTTTTAAATTGTTTCTTGTTTTGTTTTTTTTTTGCCTTCGTACGCCTCCAAGTTCAAGCATATGGCCAAGTGAATTTGTGTTCCCAACATTTCCAGGCTGCCGACAAGACAAGCTCCACACTCCGAGTTATGCTTCGTGCAGCAAGTTCTTGTTTCGGCTAGAGCTCTCGGTAATTGCCGAACAATTTACAAAGTGGTAGATGCAATGACCGCTCATGCGGAACCCGTAATATATATCGGCAGAGATTTCTCTGTCGCAAGAAGCACACTCTTTGTAGGTTTCGATCAAGGAGCGCTTAAATTTAATTTCTATCGCCTGCGGCAGCTGCTATATCAAAGAAACGGCATGCAAGATATGTTTCTCTGGCGCCATTGATACTCTATTTATCAATCACAAAATAAGCGTTGCAATAATAAAATTGCTTTTTTTCGATTGGCATCGTGCACAGGAGATGAGCAGAAGAGATGTAGGAAGCGGTATTATGTTTGTATAACCGCATTACAACATGTGCTCAGTTGTACTGAATATACGAGACACTGCTGTACTGCCGCGAGCAAAAGTATACGGCCACAGGAGCGCGTGCCGAAGTTACGCTCTGCGCCATCAGAGGCCAACCGTCTGCAGTAGAGAGCATAGGTCTGGCCGCGCAATGGCCAGAGCAATGCTCTCGACAACGACAGCTCGCCACTAGATGGCGCAAACCCACACTTCGGCAACGCGCTCCCCGTGGTCCGTATACTTTTTCCTCACGGCAGTACATTATCGTGTTTTGTAGAGAATGTTGCTTTGCGATGCGTACTAATAAAATGAGCTGAATAAAACCACATTTTTCTGAGTACTCATGTTTTTGCCGAATACATATTGCCCATGGAGAGCTGGCTCGCGCGTATTGACACAAAGTTTTCAAGCGAATGTTTGAGCATGTATTGTGAGTACGAGAAATTACCAGCCGAAAGCTGATAAAATAGGAAATGAAGAACAATACAATATAAAAAAAACGCGGGAAATTTACACTTAGTTACGCAAGCTGGCACAGTAAGGCGCGGACGTCGCGCTCGTACTCGGCATCCATCACGTCGGGTCTTCGCGGATCAATCGCTTTCTCGCCGCTCCCTGGCATTTTCTCGTCGAGTGTAGTCAGCATCGGCTTGTCGCCGTTCTTCGCGGCTGCTTCCTCGGCCAAGTAGGCCGAATCAGCCGGTCGCTGCCGTGCCGCCGTCGACCGACACGTCTACGTTCCTGATGCGCGGCTTCCTCCTCGGGAGTACGACTTCCTTAGGACGCCCCTGACTGTCCGGGCACTATCGGGCGCAGGCTTTGCATTGCAGAGCGGAGGTTGTGGGTGTTGTCCCAGTTGGTGGGCGTGGCTTAGCTACTGCGCATGCGCGGCTTGGCCAGGTGGTACGGTACCTGGTCGCTAGGCGACGCGATGCGAGGAGCGCGCGATGTCTCCGTCAGTGGGCGTGGCTTAGCGCAGCTGCAGCTATTTTCGCGCATGCTTGGCTTGGAGAGGTTATGGCAGGTGTTGTGTTGCCAAGCTGCGGCGCGGCTGGTTGCTAGGCAACGCGAGGAGAGCTTTTGGAACGCGACAGACATTTTATCCGAGCTAGAGCAGCCTTCGCTGTTAAAAAAAAAAGACAAGTGCGAACGATGCTGTTTTACGTTCGCGGTGTAAGAAAGTCGCGCGCTCGTTGAGGCCTAGCAGAACCAGCGGCACGCCGTTGCCTTCTTGTCCATAAAAAAAGCGTCGCCATAAACATAGTGTCTCTTATTAATGATGCACTAGAGGCAAATATGGCGCTAGTTTTTTAAGGGAGCTGCATCGCAAGACGCTTCAGCCAGCGTGGAAATTATGGGGTAATGTATTCGCCTAAACTTCGTTCTTTCTGCTCCCTCTGGCTTCGTGTGGCCGCAGCCGTATTGTGGCAAAACAAAGTTCAGCAAAAGTTTAGCAGTCCCGCTTCACCACTTTGACCATTTTAGGCGCACCAATTCAAAATAAGCTCAGGAGGTTCACAACGATCCGTTCTTTCATCTGAGACAGAAGCCAAAACACAACAATAAACAAAGACACGAGCACGTTCGAAGCCTCAGCACGAAGGCTAGGCAAATCACGTACTACCCATCATTCCACGGTGGCTGAATGATTGCAGCGGCAGAGTTTGCCCTGGTAAATATTGTGGAAATTCTATGGCCATAACAGCATCACATATTTTTTTTTTTTTTGCTTGGAAGCTTGGTCTACCAACCACCACTGCAGCAATTAGCGCTAGTGATGCATTTCGCTACCTCGAGGGTATACCAGCTGACATAGCCGTGATAATAGTCGAAGGCAACCGCCGTCGTATCACGTGAGGTGTCTCGTTCCTAAGCTCGAGGGCGCGGGTTCGATTCCAGATTACGATGGTTACATTTCAAGGAGCAGAGCTACAGAACACCCATGTACTTGAATTAGGTTCACGTTGAAGAACACCAGGTGTCAAAATATGTGACACTCCACATTACGGCATGCAGCAAACCATATTCAAATAAAGCATAGTTAAGGGGAAAATGGCAGCTTGAAAATGTGAAAAAATTTCAACAGGGGTGTCGTTAGAGCCAAGGTTTCGACAATCGTTTTGTCTTCTCCAAGGCTGCAGCTGTCTGTTCAGTTGAAGCCTTGAAGAAGACGACCGCTTGCCGAAACGTTGGCTCAAGCGGCACCCCTTGTTTAAGAATTTTCATCGCATACCATATTATAGTTTGACACGTAAAACACCATATTTGTGATTACGCATAGGCGGAGCAGAAATTAACTGCATCGAACTGTGTTAGTAGGAACGAGGATCAAAATTAAATGTTCTAAACGCACTAAAACTATCGTGCCATATCGGTTCTCCAAAGCCTGCAAGCTGGGTGAAGCTACACGAAGGAAAAAAAATTATGCGCTCTTGTAGCCCGAAGCTAAAAAACGCCCCCACCTCCCCGAAGGGAATCCTGAGGAAATGCGAATGCATTTCTTGCGCTGAGAGTACACGCGCGTAGTAATTTTATTGGCGTAAAGCTGGACACATCGACGCGTCAAGTGTCTCCCTCTTTCAACGACGGTTCCTACGTGCGTTGGTAATCACCTCAGGGATGTTGCCATCGCCTTCAATGCAGCACAAACGCGTCTAGAACGCGCTGTGTTTTCAGGCTGTGCCAACGCAGCACAAACGCTACAAGCGCGTTCAAACGCACTGCATTGAGAGCGGTGGCGCAGGGAGGAGAGAGAGCGAACGAGGAGAGAGAAGGAGCGACGAAGCACTGAACCTACCCTTCCTACACTCTCTCCAACAGCGGGAGCTCCGCCGAGCTCCTGCACGAGCGATGCGAGCGCCCTCACACGCGGGAGCGCGCTCCTCCATAACTCACTCTCTCGCTACTCCGCCCGCACCACTGCTACGGTCAGGGCGAAGATAAGCGCGCGCGCCCGCAGCTGTTGCTATGAGAGAGGGAGTGAGAGCGGAGTGGCGCGCGGACAAGCCGGATGCCTCACATAGCCCGACTAAGAAATGCATTCGCATTTAAAAGAAATCCTTGTAACGTTTCGAGAATTCGAGCCTTCCAGTGGACGAAAACTTCGCTCTAGTCACGGAGTAAGATCGGACGGGAGCGCCGATCCTATCGTCTGGAAAGGAGGCATTCTGCAACGCCGGATATTACTTACAGCGTGTTCGCCAGTGGCTCATCTCCTGGGACTGAAAAACGGTTCCAGTGTGCTTCATCTACAAAACAGGTGTTTCTTTGATATAGCAGCGCCGCGGGCGATAGAAATTAATTTAAGCGCTCCTTGATCGAAACCTACAAAGAGTGTGCTTTTGCGACAGAGAAATCTCTGCCGATATATATGGGTTACGCATGAGCGGCATTGCATCTACACTTTGTAAATGTTCGGCAATTACGAGAGCTCTAGCGAAACAAGACTGCTGCACGAAGCATAACTCGGAGTGTGGAGTT
>NC_051182.1:28802166-28826831 GCF_013339695.2 Rhipicephalus sanguineus
GCATTTATTACCAACATACCCATGCATACACTCTTCAATGCAGCTAAGCAGCGACGATTACACCATTCGTAAGAAAATTATTCGCATTAAACTTGCACTAAAGTTCTGTTTCGCAGTGTTAGTAGAATATGCCTAGGACAGAATCACTGAATAGCCTCGACTATCTGGAAGGTATTTTTCTCGCTGAATACCGCCAGCTGAAAATGAACGAGGTTTTTATTGTGTCCTGCACGAAAAGTCACAAAGGTGTTCAATACCAACGCCTGTAACGTGTTTATTTGGTGTATTATAATTTTTTCCCCATTAGTGATTTATTATTGTCTACGTCACTATAGATTCAATGCTGTTCTCATGAAAATTTAGTTTTTTTTTTTGGCGTGCACGATCATTTACGCCCGTGCGTAAATGGTTAGGTATGTGAAACAGGTACATCGCTAAGGCATCTGTCCATGTAACACAGTCAACACAATCCGGCATTTCGATAACTAGGCAACCTTAAAAAGTATAACGGGAAGCGAAAGATCGATGTTGCGCTTTCTTAAGAATACGTTACTGTCGTACCTTCAATAACATTAGCGCACATTCAGCACTTTGAGCATTTCTGTCCACGTATCTATCTATCTATCTGGGTGCTGTCATGATCGCCTCCTTAACTTGGTGTAGACCGAAATTGGCATAGGAGGATAATAGCATTTGACGAATATGACTGTCGGGTCCTGAATAACGTGAAAATGCCGTCGCGTACGTCGTCAAACCCTTTCCCCCAGACACGTGCGCACATACCAGTTTACCACGCGCCGAGGTGTGCGGGTATGCGCCACAGGTGATTGACAGTTTATATCTGCCTCGAAACGGCGAGAGCAGACATTGGTAATTTAAATGCGAGAGCGTCAAGAAAATCTGACATCGGTAGCGTTGACCCGACGAATAGAAAAAATGAAAATTAGTATCGCGCAGGAATCGAACCCAAGCATTCGGCGTGGCAATCTGGTATTCCACCAAAGAGGCACGCCAGGTCTATAAAGTGGTTTGGAAAAAGAGCCTATGCAGGCGTAATGGCGGTGCAACAACGTCCATTCTGGTTTTGGTGCGGGCTGTCTAATTTTGCAAGAAAACAATAAACACTACATATATCCTGCTATGATACAGGCGTCATATCAGATTAACGTCTTTGGTTGCCGTGTTGGCTCCCCTTTTATGGTGGTCTAGTGAATAGTACATTTCTATTCATATGATTCAGCAAGCTATATTGAACTAACACGCCGATCTGGGTGAGTTGGTAGATGAATATCTTCGGGTAAACGTGCAGCGGGGTTGAGAGTCAGCGCTCGTGTCGTCCGTTTCTCGGCCTTTTCCTTGACGCATTGCTCGAACCCGGAGAATACATTAATGGAAGTTACGTATGATATGCAGATGATTGCACCATAAATGACGGCGAAGCGACGGCGGCGAGCCGAAGACCCCGAATACGTACAACGCGAGAATACTATATGGGAACAGGAAAGGCAACTGCGGCTGCGAGTAGACCCTGAAGCGACGGAAAGCCTACGCCAACGACAACGTGCCCGTGTCGTGGCTGTGAATGTCTGTGGTTTAACCTCTCTGGGCTGAGAATCAACGTCGAAGCGACCAATCATAATCTCACTAAGGCCAAGCATTGACCTAGCAGCAACGTCGAAACAACCTGCCTCACTTAGCTAAGGCCAAGAAACAAGTTTAATCTTCAGAATCGTCCACTTTCGTTCTTTCAAGCCTGGCTCAGCTTAGTGCAAGCTTCGATAATTATTTTGCGGTGTAATTTGCGAAGATATGCCCTTCACCCTCCTTTAATTAAACAAGGGTGTTGGAAGGGAGTGTATTCGTGATATTACACCATTTAGAAAAAAAGATGCTAAAACAGTGGTATGTCAACGGTGTCTGCGATCTCATAGCAGACGTGCATCTAGTATTTCGCCTCCGTCCAAATCCCGACATCGAACCCGCGTCTTTCTGGTCTACAGCCCAACGGAGTAACCACTGCGCAACCGAGGCGCCCTGTCAGCTTTGCGTGTTTTGCGGTACACAGGTTCTTCCAAAAAGTGTCATAGACAACATGTGAAAAATGTCAAGAACCATCAACAGTTACACACATCCTGACCACATGTCCCCATACTGTTACGCAGAGACAAACATATTTCAGTCACCTATACAAACACACGCCTATCCACCCTGCTCTACTTCTCGGAGATGACCGTCTCGTACACTTGCCTGCTGTGTTGAACTTTTTAAAATGTTTTTGTGGCATATTTGAATAGCTTCAGTGTGGAATCTTCTACTGTCTCTCGCGTATATTTTCTTAAAAAAAAAAAGAAGCAGCGCCAGGCGAAGCGGGAAAAGAATCTTTATAAGGAGAGCTGACGTTTAGAAAAAGAAAACTACAGGCATCTTGTTCACAACGAATAAATATTGAAGATTCTCATGAGTTCTCGTTTTTTAGGCATAACAATATTTTAGAAGAGAATATGCCATTCACTTGTATGCTGTACTGAGCAGTTCGCCTGGTATCTGAAATGCGCTGCCACCTTGCGGATAACATTGTTAAGCTGCATTCTTTTTTCGTTCATTTGTTCCCATATGAGTGTGTATTTATTATCGACTGTATGTTTTAGCGCAACTATGTTTGCTGGTACTTAATGGCACGAATGTACCCCGTGAGACTTAAAAATATGTATGAAGGTCAAGGAACACGAAAAAAAGGCGTTCTTCTACCATTTTTTTTTGTTGTGACTCGTGGTCGAGATAACGACTGCTACCCCCCTCTCCCCCAAAGCTCCCCGAACTTCTTGTGATTCGTTACACAGGTTATCGTATTAACGGCAATCCGTCCCCACTTTACTTCATTTTCTTTCTTTGGGCGCAGCTGCGAAATTTTAGGTAGCTGCCGGATATAGGATGAGAGAGAATGAGAGTGAGTAAATGTTGACGCGCGAAGCTTTTCCTTCTCGTCCTCTTCTTTAGTTCAGGCAAAAGATTTTACTGTTCAGTGCGAGAAAAGTGGGAGGTGCAAGGGATCTTGGAGTGAACGTTTTCATGTTCCCTCTCTTTACCAACAATATGGGCCCGTCAAATTTTGTGGACAAACATAGCTACTTTGGCGAATTCATAAAGCTGCAAGGCAGTGGTATAGTGGTTAGTGCGACCTCTTTCATTGTGGGAGGCATGGAGTTAGCATTAGAAAACTGATGCCGTTTGTTCCATTCGGAGAGGAGGTTCCTTGGCCTAGGGCTAGCTGTTCCTAGAACTCAATTCAAGAGAAGGTGCCTATCGTTACGCCTTTGATTCGCTCACTTTTGCCCTCCAGCAAAAAAAGGCAGCGAAGTTGTCAAGGATAGGTTGCAAAAGAAAGGCATCTTTTTTATTTATCCTCAAGGTAGAGCACTGTCGATGTATATAGCGGAAACCGGCCTCTATCTGTATATTTAACTATGTATGCCTTTGGGCAAACTCCCCCCAAAAAGATGTTAATTTGAAATCTTTGACTCGTTTTTGGAATCATACACGTAAATGCCCGTGTTGCAACTGCGAAATTCCATCACAGGTGCTTCTAAATATCGTGTTCCATATTTAGCAACACAGGCAAAAAATTGAATTCACTAATCATAAAGCAGACATAAACTTTGTTGGCTCACTCGACATTAGAGGAACATGGCGTTTATGTATAATATATTTAAAAGATTTTAGCCTGTTTGTTTCTTTTCAGGAAATTGTACACATCAAAGTATTTTGCGCACTTGATGAGTTGGTAAGAAATGGTGAATAACTTTATCCACGCCTACGAAAAAAAAAGGTTTACATAAAACAGGGGCGATGCATGATCCCTACCAGCGTTTTGAAGAAAAATGTGCTGGACAAGTTTTAAAAAAGCGGACTTTAATTAAAAGTTTATATCGTATAAAAGCTGGCAATAGAAATACCGGCATAGTGGCAGTAAAAGATTAGGATCATACTATACAGGGAACTAGAGGAAAGATCACTTTTAAGGGCTCGTTTTTATTTGCTAGACACAATATTAATGGGAACTAACAGACCATAAAGCCAAGACAATAATGTCCTTACTTGGCATTATTGTCTGTTAGCTCTCAATAATACAGGGAACTAGTGACACACAGTTACTTGTGGCAATTCATAATATCGACAAACTTAAACAGAGATACGCATCCACCTAGTGGTTGTCTCCAAGATGAATTTTGCCGTTTAGACCTCTTACAATCAAAATAGCGGCCCAGCCGGGCTGGCTCCTTTAATCTTACTTCCAAGCCTTAGCTGATAAAGTTTAGCAGAACAGTACGTTAAACTAAGCTACGTCGTAGTAGCACGCGAGTTATTCCTGCCCCTCTGGATATTTTTAGCCTTCAGCTCGGAACTTAACCTGGACCCTCATTCACTAGCATTTCTGTTAACAAATGTGCCCACTTTCCTTTATTTATCGGACAAGAGCGATACAAGGTAGCAGAATGTATTAGTGCTTTCAGAATAGGAATGAGGATTCCTTGTGAAACCCACGAGTAATCACTGCGCACCGTTGTTGGCGGGAGCGTAAAAAATAGTGAAATAGGAGCAGAAAAAGGAGACCACTTTCTCGAGAAGTGAGTACCGGGAACAGGCAGTGCTAAGCCGTGAAACCGTTTTAGCCACAAGAAAAACCGCAATCTCCTGCATCGCTGCCCGACACATTCACCACTTGTAGACCCCTATGTATGTAAACTGACTCAAAAAATTAAATACGGTTATCTAGGTAATTTTAGGTGGCCTGTGTTCGAAGCGGGGTTTTAGAAAGCGGTATTCTATTCCAACATTGCAAGCGCAAGATAAGAAAGCTAAGGACGTTGAGAAACAAAAATGGTTCTCGGTGCATGCATCAACCGTAAGGAAACGAACGACTGTGCCCGAAACATTGGCCGTTTCACACTATACTAGAACGCTTACTTCAAGTACAGTTGTTATGTGCCCACTACGCCGTAATTCTTCCTTCTGCGAATCAGCCAACGGGCCACTACGCGTCCTTCAGGCAACACGCCAACTTTCGCAGCTTCTCACTTTGTTGATGCTTTTGTAGCTAATGATGATCAGATATGTCTACATCTTTCTCGATTTTTTCGGTCAGGGACAAGATGATAATTTTTCGCTCACAGTTAACGACACCCACGGCGGAATTTCTCCGAAACGAGCTCTTCAACACTGTCGCGTTAAAATAACATTGGTGATGTGGTGCTGGAACTCATCGCTATGTTGTCCATGACTGAAAACAATGAATTTCAGTGGTTAGTACCCAATCGGGATACATCGATACCACCTATTACTATTCATAATAAGTTTCTCGGTGAAACTGCTGCATTACTGCCGATTGAAAGCAGCTGTTGCCGAAAGCGTTCCACGCGCACTGACAAAATAATGGACTTTGTTCTCTTCCGCTTGTCGTTCATTACTCTTTCACCTATACTGTCTGTTTTCTAATTGCAATGGCAACGTAGCTCCAAAGTGCAGCGCGGGAATATTTGTAACCCTAAAGGAGCAACAACGCTAAATCTCATATGAAAATGCAAAAAAAAAAAACGCGCATTACGCGACCAGCCGGCGCGTCAATCTACTGCAAATGACGACAGCTATACCGTTACTTTGGCTTTCTTTCGGACTGAAGGAAAGCCGTGAAATATGTATCAGACAACAGGCTAATCAATTTCAGTAACGCTAATTAAGTGTACTACTCCAAGAAAAATGTTGTGAGGGTGCAGAACCAGGATCACGCTGGGTGAGCTCAGCCAAAGCAGATATTGGGTGGCCCTGAAAAGGGCCTTTTGAGAAATCTCCAGTGAAGAGGTGAGGCTTCTTCACTTGCAAGTGCTTGCGAGCACAGAACAAGCTGTAACAAAGGCGTCGAAGGTCACCCACCCAATGGGCGAATATATAGTGCGCAGCAGCCTCAGAAAATCACCACTGACGGTGTAGCCGCAGTAAGTGAGAGCTGTCTGGAGGTGCCTGCCAGGCATACAGGCGCGTTGCTCAAGGTCGAACTCGCTGAACACTGTCGACCAATCCTCAACAGCTTGGCAGGCCATGTCTAGCAGGTCATCGCAGTCGAAGGCCCCCCTGATCGTGCAGCACTCGAGTACGAGCGCTGCCGTCCGTGGCATAATCGGTGGCGTTCTTCGGCGTTGCCCTAGGCGCAGGAGCAGCTCGTCGACGAGGCGAGAATCCATGCTGTTCTGCTTGGTGATCAGTGAGTCGAGTGAAAATCGTGCCAGGCGTCGTCTTTTCATGCGCCCGTGTTGGCTGTCCCCGATTGGTGCACAGTAACCATTGTATACTTAACATTGACCCCCCCCCCCCGCTTTTCTCTCTCTCTTCTCCCCCCTTACACCCTTTCCGCACCTGCTTCTCATGCTTTGCTCTGTTTTCTCTTGGGGAGGAATGTTAATCTCTGCCCCCCCCCCCCCACCCTTCTTATGAAGTCAAAGTATGCGGAATGCGCGCACTCACAGGCGTATGTGCGTCGCCTACGAGTGCGCGCATTCGAGAACAATTTATTTTATTCTGTTTGTTTCCATTATGACTAGCTTTCATTATTTTGCTGTTGTTATTAAAGGGACACTAAAGGCAAATAATTAGTCGACGTTGGTTGTTGAAATAGCGGTCCAGAAACCTCGTAGTGCTACTTTTATGCCAAGGAAATGCTTATTTTGAAATAAAATCACGTTTTAGTGGTCCGCATCGCGTTAGCGCACTTCAAATCACCCGCCTGAAATCCGACTTTCATACGTCACTGCTGCTGTGCCCAACATTGCCCGCCTTTACTGCGCGGCCGCAGACACTAGTAGCAGCAGCAGAGCGAAAGTAGCGGGACCCACAGCAGCAACAACGGCCATAGAAGCCACCGAAGCTTGCCGCAATCGCTGCAATGGATGTGGACGGAGAACTTGACAACGAGACATTGGCTTGCGACGCTGGGCAGCAATTCAGCGGCTTGAGCCCCGATGAACGCGGTATGCTGCTGAGGGCTCGTAGTGCCGGCGTCGTTGCATGAGGCATATTGTCGAACTTCCTGTCAGAGCGACTTTCACGAGCGCGCAAAACACGCGGCAGCACGCGATCCCGAAACTACCGCTGAGACGCGACCGCGTGAGCGAAGCAGGGCGCCGGGCGAAACGCAGTTCACCGAAAACGGAACCTTTGAACGACGCGCGCCGTTCCCCATGGCAACGCCACAGAGGTTCTTTTTTCCATGAATCAAACGGAAACGAACAAACAGCATTTTATTACGTCTTTTGATGCACGGAAGGTTCTTTTTTTATTGCTGCTAGTTTGATTGCCAGTGATTTATTGTAGGCAGACTCTCATACGTCATCGGGATCACTTCAAAAATATCCCACTCGTGGCGCTCATGATGTGATACATTTAGCTTAATTTCTCGGTAAGTAGGGCACTGCTGTTGTTAATATTGCCGTTTTCGAAGTTTTCATACATTGAGCTTTCACTCTGACATAAATTGTTATTTGCCTTTAGTGTCCCTTTAGGAGTTATATGCGCCTCGCCCATCTTTGGCGTTGTAACTTCACTAAATAGCTTTACGTGTACAAGCATTATAGAACGCAGTTGTTACCATCACCTCCAATTACATTTTCTGGTAAAAGACTAAACTAATGGTTTATCAGATATTTTAAATTCTCCACTCATCATCAATGCTGCAAGTTGCAGCCTTGAAGAATTGAAGTCCTTGTGCATAGTTTTGTTTCATACGCTTTTTATCGCTGTGCAGGAATCCTTATTGCCACTAAAAATGCTCCTTTTGCTTTAAAAATGCTGATTATATTTGACAAGTAGTACTAAGATAGTCGCACGTAGAAAAGCTGTTAATTCTCTCTAGTTAAATACGGGGCATCTTATGAGCCAGGCCCGTAGTCAGGGGTGGGGGGCTAGGGGTCGGGTCCCCGCCGAAATTTCGGTGGAGTACGTGTTTTTACCAAAAATAAATAATAAAAATTAGTGTTTTTCTCAAAAGGTCAATGTTTCCGGCAAGTGCACCCCCCCCCCCCCGAAAAAACTTCCTGGCTACGGGCCTGTTATGAGCCTTTATATTTGTATGCTACATGGTACAGAAACTGTTATGTACTGAAACAAATCATTGAAGTCTGCGTAGTGCTTTCCGGACAATATTTTTTTTATTTTTTATCATGCAGAGAGAGAGAGCGTTCCAAAACAACTTGCATTGTGTACGATGGCCGCAATCTTCTCTACGCAAGCAAGCTTTTCCTCCACGTGGACAAAGAACTGCTCTTCAGTGTGTCCAATACTGAAGAAGGAGTAGCTGCATCATGGCAGCACATTGGCTGTTGAATATCGAGTTCCCTCGCAAGGCGTTGAACGTTCTCGTCGCTGTTGAATGGCTCCTTCTCGGCCAGCGGGTAACGACACCGAGGTCGCAAGTAGTAAAGCTTCTGAGTATTTTCAAGAAAGCCTAGAAAATAGGCCTTAGTTTCTGTTTAAAATATGTCACCACCTGTGATCGACTCGAGTTTAAACCAAAAAGTTATATTTTCATATGGTAACGAGTAGTTATTTGTTTTCGATTATACAGAAACGATTACTATAGTGGTACTACTACTTCATTTCTTCATTTCAATTTTTCTGCTCATTTTCTTGTGACTTTTTGTTACAAGCCTCTGCCGATTTCAATGTGTTCTCGTAGGTCACACGGGTTTGTGTTTTTTCACTCAGATTTTATACTCAATTGCGCTTTGTGACTTTTTGCAGTAGCTATAATAATTGAGATCTTTCGCTACTGAACCTTTAGCTTAACACAATTGACAGTACTTGTCAGTGAAATCAGTGCATGGAATGTTGTTTTGGATTTTTTTAAGTGACATGACAAGCTTTTAGTTTTCGAGCTATTTAAAAAACTAATAAATACTCATTTTATTCCATTACCAATGTTTCTGTTGTCTTTGCATGGAAAGCGATAATCTTCAAATTTCCCTGAAGATGCGTATGCAAAATTTCATTATACTGTTGCTATGTAGGCACAATGCACAACAACAGGCACAATGGTGTGGGCACTACTGGAATTTTGAAACTTTATCAATCCACTTTTTCATCTAGGGATTGCACATTTCTTAAGTATACCCTTAACAGGAGAACGACCTGAACAAACCTCGTATGTTCCAGTTGATGCCAAACACACACTGATGTTAAGCTGCTCGTTCAAGACAACGGCACCTTATTTTATTAACTGCATAAATGCAGGCATAAAAAGTGCAGTGGTGGCACCAATATTTTCTTTCTTCGGAAGGGCAACTACAGCGGCAAAATTCATTTTGGGGTGCGCCTAACAGGACCAGGGGGGATATTTTGGAACCGTTCCGTCACAGAACGGAGGCGTTCCGTTCTATCGAGCCGCACGCGATTGATGGAGGGTCGTTTGACGGTTAAAACATGAGAATATACACGAACAGCCATAGAACGGTCTCCGGCCCCGTTTTCTCGATAGAACGGATACAAAACAGTCTCCAGACGACTTAGATTGGATCGAAATTCAATTCTCCGGCTCCAGCGCTTACGTTCCGATCAAGTCCAAGTCGTCCGGAGACCGTTTTGTATCCGTTCTATCTATGGAAGGGGGCCAGAGACCGTTCTATGACCGTTCTTGCCTATTCTCACTTCTTGACCATCAAACGAGCCTCCACCAATCACGAGTGGCCCGATAGAACGGGCCACCTCTGTTCTGTGACAGACCGCTAAGATAATAATCCCGTGATGCCCGCTGATGTCTGTGCCCCAGGCGGGTTGACAGGGAAGAAGGCCCATATATGCTCCTCCCTACCTTTTCACGGGTGGTTGTATGTGTTACACCCCACTTGCGTGGGTGTAGCTTGTTCTAACACCCGTACTTTAGGGGTGTTGGTAAACACCCATTGCAGTGGGTGTAATTCATCCTTACACCCAACTTTATAAGGGCTGTTTCTAAACACCGTGTGTTTAGATTGTTCCTAAATACCCTAGAAGGGTGTTGACCGTGCGACAAATTAAAATACCCTTAAGGGTGTAAACTTTTTTAGAGTGCAGCGGCACAAATCTTACCGAGGTTACTGGCCGCTGTGAAAACACATTAACACCGTATTTACTTTCCTACTCTCTTTAGCCTCGGAGATACTATTGTTTTTACGTTTGCCAATAAGCTAGGTAAGATTTGCGCCGCTCTGTAGAGGATGAATGACCCTGTAAAAGACAAGAAGCTGACGGAAATTTGTTTCGTAGAACACACCAAGAAATTCACTGATTGCCGTACAAGTGTGGGGTGGTCCCTTTCAACTGCGGCCGCTTCTTCGTAAGAAAGACGGGCCGCTGCTTAACCAGAGATATTATTTGAACATAAGAGATCGCCAACCGGAAGCTCACCTTCTAATCTATTCATTCAGACAGGGCGTGCAATCACGGACACAAGAAAGAAGTCAGGACACCACAAACTCCGCCTAACAACTGGACAGATGCACAACAGCATTTTTAATTGCGAATGCATTTCTTAGTCGGGCTATGTCAGGCGTCGGTCGGTGTCCGCGCGCCTCTCCGCCCTCACTCCCTCTCCCATAGCTGCCCCGCCACGGTGGTTTAGTGGTTATGGCGCTCGACTGCTGACCCGAAGGTCGCGGGATCAAATCCCGGCCGCGGCGGCTGCATTTTCGATGGAGCCGAAAATGTTTGAGGCCCGTGTGCTTAGATTTACGTGCACGTTAAAGAACACCAGGTGGTCGAAATTCCCGGAGCCCTCCACTACGGCGCCTCTGGTAATCATATCGTGGTTTTGGGACGCTAAACACGAGATAAAAAAAATCTTAAATTCCAACAGCTGCGGGCGCGCGCGCTTATCCTCGCCCCTCGCAACCGGAGCAGGTGGTGCGGGCGGAGTAGCGGAGATTGAGTGGAGAGGAGGAGCGCGTTCTGGCGTGCGAGGGCGCTCGCATCGCGGGAGCTCGGCGGAGCTCCCGCGTGTGTGGAGAGAGTGTAGGAGAGGGTAGGTGCAGTGTTTCGCCGCTCCTTCTCTCGCCGTTCGCTCTCTCTCCTCTCTGCGCCACCGCCTCAATGCAGTGCGTTTGAAACGCGTTTGTAGCGTTTGAGCTGTCTTGGTACAGCCTGAAAACAGCGCGTTCTAAACGCGTTTGTGCTGCATTGAAGGCGGTGGCAACATCCCTGAAGTCATTACGAACGCACGTAGGAAGCGTTCGTTGAAAGAGGCGCCCAAAAGGGAGACACTTGAGCGCGTCGATGTGTCCAGCTTTATGCCATTAAAATTACTACGCCGTGTACTCTCGGCGCAAGAGATGCATTCGCATTTCCTCACGATTCCCTTCGGGGAGGTGGATGCATTTTTTCATGTGCCCTTGCAAAACTGACAATTGAACGCCTGTGAACTTTAGGTTCTTATTGAGTGGTTCTGTTCTTTTTTTCGGAAACTTCTTAATGGTTTTCAAGGAATCCCAGAAAGCAAGCAAAAATAATTCAATGAGTAAATGAGAACACGTATTCCATAGCCATCCCCAACAATATGAGCCACCATACATTCAGCAATTCCATATCTCTATTAGAAGTCACAACAGACATAGAAGAAATACACAAGGCAGTTTTTCTTTCTTTTTTCGTTTTTGTTTGCTGTGGTTGGTTAGTGTTTGCAAGAATCTGTAGACATAACTCGATATATTTGATACATATAGAAGCAAGTATCGTTTATCGCAAGGTGAGAAATGAAATTCTTTTAAGATCAATGATGAGTATTATCTGAAAATTTGCATTCGAGTATTTGAAAGAATGAAGAATTGAGACGTATAATGTACATGTGGAATGTAAACGAAAATATCCCGTCAGTATTTCGCCTGTTAGTCAGGTGGAAGTCAAGTGCTTCAATATTTGCCTAACTGTGAACCCAGCTGAGATTAGGCTGAAACATCAGCTTTTTTGTGTGTGTACATGGGGAAGAAGGGCGGTGGGTGTTGTCGCTCTGGCTTCTGCTTGGTTTTCTTTTGCAAAAAGTTGGTATACATAAAAAAAATCTGGCAGAAGATCCCAGTAATCCAGCAGAACGTCTAAGTAATCAATGCTTGACAACTGTTCCTTCAAATAGTTGTAACATAAAGGCGTATACAATACCGTTAGATTTTTTAAAGTTTGTTTGAAGGAGGCGCCAAGCCAGCCCACCGTCTTTCTGCCTGTTAAGTGTGTGTACAGCGGGAGGATAGGGGTCTCTTTCGAATCAATAATGCTTTGTTATTTCTTTGTAGGCAACTGTGAAAAAAATTAAATGAGCGCGCCTAATGCGCGAGAGCAGCAGCGCAGTATGGTTGTTAAATAATATGTGACGCGCGTTTGGCGGCCATGGCGCTGCAAAGAATGTACTGTCTGACGCTTTATTTCACATTGCTATGTGTCCAACTCAGCTTTCGACTTCATATTCCTGGAAAGTTAGAAGCATTCCCCGTAATTCCTCGCAACACAACGTAAAGGAGAGGTTCCCGAAAATTGCAGGAGCCCTTCCCCTGTCGATGAAATGGGGCAAGCGAAAGTTGGCGTGGGCGTGCCTTACCTACTGCTATTCTTTCTTTCGCATTGGACAACGCTCGCTCCTAACCTAACCTTTTGAACACGCGGTGTATAATGGAAATAGTGGTGTGGTATATTTAATGTGGTATACGGCGTGGTATATATCGGCAAATGATCAGTTAAATGAAGAAGAAGCCGAAACATCGGTCATTTCACGGGAAAGTTGCCATGTGGCCTCGTCCTCACTGCATCCACTGGCATAAGATACGTATCGATGCTTCTTAACAAAATAAATGGTGTAACAATCGTCGAACCGTCCTTACACCCTAACAATTTCTTGGGTGTAATTTTCCAAAATTTAACGTTCACCCACCCCTTAAGGAGATAAGGGTCTGGGAAGGGCGTATTTTTATATCGAATGTGTTTAAGGAGAGGTTGGTGCCTATACATGGCTCCGGCTACTCTGCTTCCCTGGCTTATCAATTTGCGTCACGAACTTGTAAATGAAAGTAGAGTATTGTAAAATTCAATTACGGCAATAGGGTGTTTTATCTTGAACGTATACTTCTTTACGTTACCTCTACCGCATTTCGTTTACCGTTTTACCGGAACTAGAGTTTTAGTAAAGGTTTTTAGCTGCCCAAACATAAACTTTTACGTTTGCGCAAACCACTAAATGGTGATGCTAACTGCATTTAAACTACATTTAATTTCGATAATATTGAATTACACTGCGGCAAAATCATAAGAGAGGTGATTAGCGCTTGGAGTAAGCGAAGGGGTGTAGCAATACCGGGATACCGGGCGATGGTGTCGATATCTTGTGACGCTTCGCGCAACCACAATCATGGACACGTTTGTTTTCGCTTAGTGTACTTGAGAGGAAAAATGATTAACAAGGCAAGTCATTTGTAATTATGCCGCTGCAAGGCATTTACATTGGAAGTAGAATGTCCGATGTTTCTGCAATAACAATTTTGTGCTTGCATGGTACACCTTGGCCCCGCTAGATGGCGCCACCTATCTAGCCTGTCAGCGTCTTTAGGACTCTCACGTTTGCGGATTCGGTATTCTAGGTCGCTCTAGCCTCGGTAATCAGTCTGAAATAAGGTTATCGTAAGTGGCGCTCGCACTTCGGCTTATTTTGACTCGGCGGCTGGAGTCTCCGCAAAGGGGATATCGCGAGTAGCCACGAACAAAGGTGGATTTGCGAGATAGGGCCGCGAACGTAAAGCCTATCCGGCGAGTAGTTTACGTTGCTCAAATGTTTACGTTCCGTAAAGGTTCGCGCATTCGCAGATTCCATCCGGTATCCGGTAACACGGTAACGTAAAGAAGTAGACCTTCAAGCTAAAACTCCCTAATGTCCTATTAGAAGGAATGTTCTCACGTCATGCATAATGTCCACGTGTCGACAACAATGTTCACACACAAGATACACAGGAAACGTTCGCACTTTGCCGAAGAGTTCATCTCACAGTCCTTTGTATATTGCGGTCACACAACAGTCACTGGGACCTTGCGCGCACTTTAAACACAGCTGTCTTGAATCACTAGAGGCAACGCGAAACATGTGAGCAGAAGTATCTCAATGGGAAGAATAATTACAAATGTGAATCAGTATCTTTTTAATATTTCCGACTCTTCTAAAAACTGTACTAGGGAGCATGCAGCAATGTTTTGAAAGGTTTCTGTTGGCCATGGACCCAAAACTTTTGCTAATGATAGCGGCCCTCTATTCGATCTGTTCAGCTTTTCTAGGAATTTTTCATGGGGAACATCATAATTTTTGCAGTGTATTCGTTATAATAGTTCACTTGGAAAAAATGACAAAAGTTACGCTGTGTGAAGGGTGCACAGGCTCGCCCAAAAATACTTCTGTCGCCACAAGCTTGATCACTACATTTCTCACCATCGCAACCACGTAATTATATAGCAAACGGCCAGCTGATTTATTGAACGTTTTAATTTGTGTTAGTACAACGTAACGTCGAGCACATGTGTACACAAGTTAGGCAGAACATTGCCCGCACGTGTGCTGCGTGTGCACTTCGGGAAGAAGACAGCGTAAAGCATGCGCGATACTAAGCCACAAAAAAATATACTTGCGAATTTTACCCAGTAAAAGGCGCCGCTGGTAAAGAGCATACGTATGGGCATTAATGCTGTCATTTGTGCTTATTTATAACTTTATATTTATTTGAGCAATAAACATAGCGTTTTCTGACAGCGCCTATGTAATGTGTGCATTTTCTGGAAGATAAGCCTTGGTTTCTGTTATAAAACTTGCCTACAAGATGATGCAAAAATCCGTAAACAGGGGGTGGGTGCTCGAACAGACGTTCCTCTCCCCCCCCCTCCTTCCGCTCCCCTCTCCAGAGTGGGGGAGCGGAAGGAGGGGGGGGGGAGAGGCCGCCGTGACGAACTGTGTCAGGCATAAGGAAGGCGGGAAAAAAGGAAAAAAAAGCGAGGGGGGCGGGAGAGGGGAGGGTGTACGTTTCGCTGAATGATTGTGAGTGGAAACACGTGGTATATTAACAATAGTAGGTTCGAAATTCCTAGAAGAAGGGCTTAACTCTCGTTGGTTTTCGTTGTGTATGTACCATGCCGAATCGATTCAAGAGCCCCCTTAGAAACGTTAATACCTGCTTGCTGGAGCGTATTTAACTTGTGAATAAGGTATGACTGTATATTTTCTGTCCCTTGGGGGCAGGAAGTTTCACTGAAGTATGTAAAGATTGTGATCTTCGAAAGTGTGACCTGCTGCATTAAAATGCTGTGCTACTGCTTTGGGTAACTTCTTCGCCGTGTCCGCACGATGCCCGTTTAATCTAACATTAACAGGTTGTCCCGTTTCGCCAATGTACCGCTTTTGACAATAGGAACTTTCGATCATGTAGATAACGTTTGAACTAATGCAGGTGAAACTAGGTTTTATATGATGGACGTAATCACTTCCGGTGCTTTTAACTATAACGTCATCTTGAAGGTGTTTACAAGTCTTACATTTTGGACGAGAGCAAGGTGTTATGTGGGCAGTAGAATGAGGGTTTACTTTTACATGCACTAACATGTCCTTAAAATTCCTATTGCGGTGATACACGACATTTGGTACTCCGGGAAACGCTTTTCAAGGCGCTCGTTGCTTGCCAATATTGGGCAATACTTACGGACGATATTATTTATGTTTGGTAGCGCATTTGAGTATTTGGTTATGAATGCTGGCGGCTGGTTGGGCTGTGCTACGGGGGTCCTTTGAACTAGTGATGATTTCCTATCTAGTTGACATGCTCCGTTGTAGACCTTGTTTAGTGCATCTTGCGGGTAATTTCTTGCGGACAACTGTGGTAGTATAGTAATCTGGCCTATAGATGATGATGATGAAATAAACTTTTAATTTTCCGAAACGGTGTTCCCGAGCTCGTAAGCTCGGGGTACCCTAGGTGGGAGGGTCCCTCAGCCCAGGAATCCTCTGGCCGGGATCGCCTCCTGGGCCCTGGCGACGAGTCCTCTTTGCAATGTATAAAAACGAAGCTATCAGACAACTCAGCGACGACACGCACTTTCGAAAATTAGCTTCGGACCCGCATTTCAAGGGGGGGGGGGGTTGCCCCCCCTCCCGAAATTTTTGTGACAGATGCTGTTTGGCCGAAAATAAATAATAAAATAGGCGTTTTTCTCAAATAGTCAGGGCTTTCAGCAAGTGCCCCCGCTCCCCCCCCCCCCCCAAAAAAAAAAAAGAATTCCTGGCTGCGCGCTTGAATGCAGCTAGGTATATTATAAGTAGAAAGTTATGAGGGTAACACGAAGCGTGATCGCCAGTGGCGGACTCAGCCAATGCAACATTCGGGTGGCCCTGAAAAGGGCCTTTTCAGAAGCGTTAAGGTGCGGCGGACAGGAGACTTCACCGGTGACGTTTCGCGATGCACGCGCAGGCTTTGAGGAAACCGTCGTAAGAAACACAGCCGTAATGGGAATATGTCACGCGCAGACGTGTCAAGTATTCCCCTCGGACTGTGAATCCGCACGTTTCCAGAGCTGCCTGCAAGTCGCTGTCCCTTATCCACCCGTCTCCATCTTCGTCATACTCCATGAACACGGCCGCCCCGTACTCTATGGCATCGCAGGCCATGTCTAGAAGTTCGACGCGCTCCGTGACACCGCGGCTCATGCAGGCCTCCAGCACGAAGGCCGCTGTCAGTGGCATGATCATTGGCTGTAGCTGCCGTTGGCGAAGGCGGAGAAGGAGCTCGTTCACGAGGCGAGAAGCCATGCTGAACACCTTGAGAAGTGGCAAGTCGAGTGACAATCCGGCAAGTCGTCGTCTTTTTATATACCCACCCTGGGTGTTAGAGAACGTCTCACAATGGCTTTTGTATTCTAAACTCCCACCACCCCCTTTCGCTTTCCACTTGTGCATCGCTCACCCTCTCCCCCTTGCGTCTCGTGCCTTTCCTTCTTTCCCGCAAACCGAGTTTGTAGCAAACAGTTATTAGCTGAGCTAAGGTTTTCAAGATAACGTTTTCATTGCTCCCGTTTAACAATAAAAATTCAGCGAAAACCATTTCCTCCAACCGAGGAAGTCAGGCTTCGCGAACGTTTGGGCATCAATATTCCGAACCGCGTCGAAGTTGGAGGGCCCTACGAAGAATATCTGAATGTTATCTAGTTTTTATCTTAACCGTTTTTTATGCAGTCGGAGCGTAAGTCTTGTCCGATCAATGTTTTCGTTACGCTGTTCAAAACGCCTTGCGTGGTATCTTTTACTCATTATTTGGACCGATAATGCTTAACAATGTAACGCCAAATTTACGAAATTATTTATTTCCGAACCTGAAAAAAAAACTACTGATTTGTAATTCTTGGAGAATAAGCATGAATGCATCGTCACCCTGTGCACATAATTTTTGTCAACACATCGGTCCGCCTTGCGGGAAGGCTTAATAAAAACGATGCAAGTATGTTTCTCGGAGGACCGCGCCACCACAGCCCTCTGATAAGATGTGCGTTGATTGTTGCACAAAACAATTGTTGCTTGCATTTATTACCAACATACCCATGCATACACTCTTCAATGCAGCTAAGCAGCGACGATTACACCATTCGGAAGAAAATTATTACGCATTAAACTTGACATCTAAAGTTCGTGTGTTCGCAGTGTTAGTAGAATATGCCTATGCACAGAATCACTGAAGTAGCATTGACTATCTGGAGCGGTATTTTTCTCGCTGAATAACGCCAGCTGAAAATGAACGAGGTTTTTATTGTGTCTGCACGAAAAGTCACAAAGGTGTCAATACCAACGCCTGGTAACGTGTTATTTGGTGTATTATAATTTTTCCCCATTAGTGATTTATTATTGTCTACGTCACTATAGATTCAATGCTGTTCTCATGAAAATTTAGTTTTTTTTTTTGGCGTGCACGATCATTTACGCCCGTGCGTAAATGGTTAGGTATGTGAAACAGGTACATCGCTAAGGCATCTGTCCATGTAACACAGTCAACACAATCCGGCATTTCGATAACTAGGCAACCTTAAAAAGTATAACGGGAAGCGAAAGATCGATGTTGCGCTTTCTTAAAGAATACGTTACTGTCGTACCTTCAATAACATTTGGCGAACATTCAGCACTTTGAGCATTTCTGTCCACGTATCTATCTATCTATCTATCTGGGTGCTGTCATGATCGCCTCCTTAACTTGGTGTAGACCGAAATTGGCATAGGAGGATAATAGCATTTGACGAATATGACTGTCGGGTCCTGAATAACGTGAAAATGCCGTCGCGTACGTCGTCAAACCCTTTCCCCCAGACACGTGCGCACATACCAGTTTACCACGCGCCGAGGTGTGCGGGTATGCGCCACAGGTGATTGACAGTTTATATCTGCCTCGAAACGGCGAGAGCAGACATTGGTAATTTAAATGCGAGAGCGTTAAGAAAATCTGACATCGGTAGCGTTGACCCGACGAATAGAAAAAATGAAAATTAGTATCGTGCAGGAATCGAACCCAAGCATTCGGCGTGGCAATCTGGTATTCCACCAAAGAGGCACGCCAGTTCTATAAAGTGGTTTGGAAAAAGAGCCTATGCAGGCGTAATGGCGGTGCAACAACGTCCATTCTGGTTTTGGTGCGGGCTGTCTAATTTTGCAAGAAAACAATAAACACTACATATGTCCTGCTATGATACAGGCGTCATATCAGATTAACGTCTTTGGTTGCCGTGTTGGCTCCCCTTTTATGGTGGTCTAGTGAATAGTACATTTCTATTCATATGATTCAGCAAGCTATATTGAACTAACACGCCGATCTGGGTGAGTTGGTAGATGAATATCTTCGGGTAAACGTGCAGCGGGGTTGAGAGTCAGCGCTCGTGTCGTCCGTTTCTCGGCCTTTTCCTTGACGCATTGCTCGAACCCGGAAGAATACATTAATGGAAGTTACGTATGATATGCAGATGATTGCACCATAAATGACGGCGAAGCGACGGCGGCGAGCCGAAGACCCCGAATACGTACAACGCGAGAATACTATATGGGAACAGGAAAGGCAACTGCGGCTGCGAGTAGACCCTGAAGCGACGGAAAGCCTACGCCAACGACAACGTGCCCGTGTCGTGGCTGTGAATGTCTGTGGTTTAACCTCTCTGGGCTGAGAATCAACGTCGAAGCGACCAATCATAATCTCACTAAGGCCAAGCATTGACCTAGCAGCAACGTCGAAACAACCTGCCTCACTTAGCTAAGGCCAAGAAACAAGTTTAATCTTCAGAATCGTCCACTTTCGTTCTTTCAAGCCTGGCTCAGCTTAGTGCAAGCTTCGATAATTATTTTGCGGTGTAATTTGCGAAGATATGCCCTTCACCCTCCTTTAATTAAACAAGGGTGTTGGAAGGGAGTGTATTCGTGATATTACACCATTTAGAAAAAAAGATGCTAAAACAGTGGTATGTCAACGGTGTCTGCGATCTCATAGCAGACGTGCATCTAGTATTTCGCCTCCGTCCAAATCCCGACATCGAACCCGCGTCTTTCTGGTCTACAGCCCAACGGAGTAACCACTGCGCAACCGAGGCGCCCTGTCAGCTTTGCGTGTTTTGCGGTACACAGGTTCTTCCAAAAAGTGTCATAGACAACATGTGAAAAATGTCAAGAACCATCAACAGTTACACACATCCTGACCACATGTCCCCATACTGTTACGCAGAGACAAACATATTTCAGTCACCTATACAAACACACGCCTATCCACCCTGCTCTACTTCTCGGAGATGACCGTCTCGTACACTTGCCTGCTGTGTTGAACTTTTTAAAATGTTTTTGTGGCATATTTGAATAGCTTCAGTGTGGAATCTTCTACTGTCTCTCGCGTATATTTTCTTAAAAAAAAAAGAAGCAGCGCCAGGCGAAGCGGGAAAAGAATCTTTATAAGGAGAGCTGACGTTTAGAAAAAGAAAACTACAGGCATCTTGTTCACAACGAATAAATATTGAAGATTCTCATGAGTTCTCGTTTTTTAGGCATAACAATATTTTAGAAGAGAATATGCCATTCACTTGTATGCTGTACTGAGCAGTTCGCCTGGTATCTGAAATGCGCTGCCACCTTGCGGATAACATTGTTAAGCTGCATTCTTTTTTCGTTCATTTGTTCCCATATGAGTGTGTATTTATTATCGACTGTATGTTTTAGCGCAACTATGTTTGCTGGTACTTAATGGCACGAATGTACCCCGTGAGACTTAAAAATATGTATGAAGGTCAAGGAACACGAAAAAAAGGCGTTCTTCTACCATTTTTTTTTTGTTGTGACTCGTGGTCGAGATAACGACTGCTACCCCCCTCTCCCCCAAAGCTCCCCGAACTTCTTGTGATTCGTTACACAGGTTATCGTATTAACGGCAATCCGTCCCCACTTTACTTCATTTTCTTTCTTTGGGCGCAGCTGCGAAATTTTAGGTAGCTGCCGGATATAGGATGAGAGAGAATGAGAGTGAGTAAATGTTGACGCGCGAAGCTTTTCCTTCTCGTCCTCTTCTTTAGTTCAGGCAAAAGATTTTACTGTTCAGTGCGAGAAAAGTGGGAGGTGCAAGGGATCTTGGAGTGAACGTTTTCATGTTCCCTCTCTTTACCAACAATATGGGCCCGTCAAATTTTGTGGACAAACATAGCTACTTTGGCGAATTCATAAAGCTGCAAGGCAGTGGTATAGTGGTTAGTGCGACCTCTTTCATTGTGGGAGGCATGGACTTAGCATTAGAAAACTGATGCCGTTTGTTCCATTCGGAGAGGAGGTTCCTTGGCCTAGGGCTAGCTGTTCCTAGAACTCAATTCAAGAGAAGGTGCCTATCGTTACGCCTTTGATTCGCTCACTTTTGCCCTCCAGCAAAAAAAGGCAGCGAAGTTGTCAAGGATAGGTTGCAAAAGAAAGGCATCTTTTTTATTTATCCTCAAGGTAGAGCACTGTCGATGTATATAGCGGAAACCGGCCTCTATCTGTATATTTAACTATGTATGCCTTTGGGCAAACTCCCCCCAAAAAATGTTAATTTGAAATCTTTGACTCGTTTTTGGAATCATACACGTAAATGCCCGTGTTGCAACTGCGAAATTCCATCACAGGTGCTTCTAAATATCGTGTTCCATATTTAGCAACACAGGCAAAAAATTGAATTCACTAATCATAAAGCAGACATAAACTTTGTTGGCTCACTCGACATTAGTGGAACATGGCGTTTATGTATAAGATATTTAAAAGATTTTAGCCTGTTTGTTTCTTTTCAGGAAATTGTACACATCAAAGTATTTTGCGCACTTGATGAGTTGGTAAGAAATGGTGAATAACTTTATCCACGCCTACGAAAAAAAAAGGTTTACATAAAACAGGGGCGATGCATGATCCCTACCAGCGTTTTGAAGAAAAATGTGCTGGACAAGTTTTAAAAAAGCGGACTTTAATTAAAAGTTTATATCGTATAAAAGCTGGCAATAGAAATACCGGCATAGTGGCAGTAAAAGATTAGGATCATACTATACAGGGAACTAGAGGAAAGATCACTTTTAAGGGCTCGTTTTTATTTGCTAGACACAATATTAATGGGAACTAACAGACCATAAAGCCAAGACAATAATGTCCTTACTTGGCATTATTGTCTGTTAGCTCTCAATAATACAGGGAACTAGTGACACACAGTTACTTGTGGCAATTCATAATATCGACAAACTTAAACAGAGATACGCATCCACCTAGTGGTTGTCTCCAAGATGAATTTTGCCGTTTAGACCTCTTACAATCAAAATAGCGGCCCAGCCGGGCTGGCTCCTTTAATCTTACTTCCAAGCCTTAGCTGATAAAGTTTAGCAGAACATAGTACGTTAAACTAAGCTACGTCGTAGTAGCACGCGAGTTATTCCTGCCCCTCTGGATATTTTTAGCCTTCAGCTCGGAACTTAACCTGGACCCTCATTCACTAGCATTTCTGTTAACAAATGTGCCCACTTTCCTTTATTTATCGGACAAGAGCGATACAAGGTAGTAGAATGTATTAGTGCTTTCAGAATAGGAATGAGGATTCCTTGTGAAACCCACGAGTAATCACTGCGCAGCGTTGTTGGCGGGAGCGTAAAAAATAGTGAAATAGGAGCAGAAAAAGGAGACCACTTTCTCGAGAAGTGAGTGCCGAGGAACAGGCAGTGCTAAGCCGTGAAACCGTTTTAGCCACAAGAAAAACCGCCATCTTCTGCATCGCTGGCCGACACATTCACCACTTGTAGACCCCTATGTATGTAAACTGATTCGAAAAATTAAATACGGTTATCTAGGTAATTTTAGGTGGCCTGTGTTCGAAGCGGGGTTTTAGAAAGCGGTATTCTATTCGAACATTGCAAGCGCAAGATAAGAAAGCTAAGGACGTTGAGAAACAAAAATGGTTCTCGGTGCATGCATCAACCGTAAGGAAACGAACGACTGTGCGCGAAACATTGGCCGTTTCACACTATACTAGAACGCTTACTTCAAGTACAGTTGTTATGTGCCCACTACGGCCGTAATTCTTCCTTCTGCGAATCAGCCAACGGGCCACTACGCGTCCTTCAGGCAACACGCCAACTTTCGCAGCTTCTCACTTTGTTGATGCTTTTGTAGCTAATGATGATCAGATATGTCTACATCTTTCTCGATTTTTTCGGTCAGGGACAAGATGATAATTTTTCGCTCACAGTTAACGACACCCACGGCGGAATTTCTCCGAAACGAGCTCTTCAACACTGTCGCGTTAAAATAACATTGGTGATGTGGTGCTGGAACTCATAGCTATGTTGTCCATGACTGAAAACAATGAATTTCAGTGGTTAGTACCCAATCGGGATACATCGATACCACCTATTACTATTCATAATAAGTTTCTCGGTGAAACTGCTGCATTACTGCCGATTGAAAGCAGCTGTTGCCGAAAGCGTTCCACGCGCACTGACAAAATAATGGACTTTGTTCTCTTCCGCTTGTCGTTCATTACTCTTTCACCTATACTGTCTGTTTTCTAATTGCAATGGCAACGTAGCTCCAAAGTGCAGCGCGGGAATATTTGTAACCCTAAAGGAGCAACAACGCTAAATCTCATATGAAAATGCAAAAAAAAAAAAACGCGCATTACGCGACCAGCCGGCGCGTCAATCTACTGCGAATGACGACAGCTATACCGTTACTTTGGCTTTCTTTCGGACTGAAGGAAAGCCGTGAAATATGTATCAGACAACAGGCTAATCAATTTCAGTAAAGCTAATTAAGCGTACTACTCCAAGAAAATGTTGTGAGGGTGCAGAACCAGGATCACGCTGGGTGAGCTCAGCCAAAGCAGATATTGGGTGGCCCTGAAAAGGGCCTTTTGAGAAATCTCCAGTGAAGAGGTGAGGCTTCTTCACTTGCAAGTGCTTGCGAGCACAGAACAAGCTGTAACAAAGGCGTCGAAGGTCACCCACCCAATGGGCGAATATATAGTGCGCAGCAGCCTCAGAAAATCACCACTGACGGTGTAGCCGCAGTAAGTGAGAGCTGTCTGGAGGTGCCTGCCAGGCATACAGGCGCGTTGCTCAAGGTCGAACTCGCTGAACACTGTCGACCAATCCTCAACAGCTTGGCAGGCCATGTCTAGCAGGTCATCGCAGTCGAAGGCCCCCCTGATCGTGCAGCACTCGAGTACGAGCGCTGCCGTCCGTGGCATAATCGGTGGCGTTCTTCGGCGTTGCCCTAGGCGCAGGAGCAGCTCGTCGACGAGGCAAGAATCCATGCTGTTCTGCTTGGTGATCAGTGAGTCGAGTGAAAATCGTGCCAGGCGTCGTCTTTTCATGCGCCCGTGTTGGCTGTCCCCGATTAGTACACAGTAACCATTGTATACTTAACATTGACCCCCCCCCCCCCCGCTTTTCTCTCTCTCTTCTCCCCCCTTACACCCTTTCCGCACCTGCTTCTCATGCTTTGCTCTGTTTTCTCTTGGGGAGGAATGTTAATCTCTGCACCCCCCCCCCCACCCTTCTTATGAAGTCAAAGTATGCGGAATGCGCGCACTCACAGGCGTATGTGCGTCGCCTACGAGTGCGCGCATTCGAGAACAATTTATTTTATTCTGTTTGTTTCCATTATGACTAGCTTTCATTATTTTGCTGTTGTTATTAAAGGGACACTAAAGGCAAATAATTAGTCGACGTTGGTTGTTGAAATAGCGGTCCAGAAACCTCGTAGTGCTACTTTTATGCCAAGGAAATGCTTATTTTGAAATAAAATCACGTTTTAGTGGTCCGCATCGCGTTAGCGCACTTCAAATCACCCGCCTGAAATCCGACTTTCATACGTCACTGCTGCTGTGCCCAACATTGCCCGCCTTTACTGCGCGGCCGCAGACACTAGTAGCAGCAGCAGAGCGAAAGTAGCGGGACCCACAGCAGCAACAACGGCCATAGAAGCCACCGAAGCTTGCCGCAATCGCTGCTAATGGATGTGGACGGAGAACTTGACAACGAGACATTGGCTTTCGACGCTGGGCAGCAATTCAGCGGCTTGAGCCCCGATGAACGCGGTATGCTGCTGAGGGCTCGTAGTGCCGGCG